>NC_039362.1:95158844-95186392 GCF_003573695.1 Papaver somniferum | reverse complement strand
GGAATATACCAGAAGAAGAAAGGAGCCTCCCCGCCCAACATGTTTCTATCTCTGGAAGAGGAATTGCAGACCTCAACTTATCAATTAAACAAGCTTTCAAATTATCAAGTCTGTGGAATCTACCTACAATATTGGGGAAAGTAGTTAATCTACAATCTCTCAGGGCTCCCCCATCAGTATCCATAAGTGTAGGACCAGGGGGAAGGCACCCAGCAGAAAGAGATACCCAACCAATCTTAAGGCAACGGGTCGACGGAATGGGTGCGTACATATTTTACGCCCCATATCCTAGAACGTTGCCCCGGCCCCCACCGTCTGGGAATCCTCTGGCCCAGGATTTGCCAGCGGGGTGACAGGTCTCAAGACGATCACGAAGGTACCTTCCTTTCGTATCGCACTCAAAAACACTTAACTTTTGTTTTGATTTTTCACAAACTTAAAATACAAAAACATTGTAGGTATATCAAGAAGAGGATTCATTTCATAAAGGGTGATTACAAGAAGTGAACGGCCAAAGCCAAGGATACACAATCAAAAAACATTCCTTTTACATCGTTACAAAAAGCACAATTATGTCGCGGACCCTACAGAACGCTGCCATCTCTACCTAGGTGGCGGTCCCGTCGTCAGGATTTTTCCGAAGACTTGATGGGACGCTCCCACCAGAAGAGGGGCCCGAGGAGCTGGGCAATGCAGCAGGAACGGGACGACGAGGGTAGTTCTTCACGAGACCATGTTCATTCCGTAGGCCAAGCTCTATCCTCTCCAGCATCTTGTTCGTCTCCTCAGCCAATTGACAACGAGCCTTATGTTTAATAACTGTTGTCCGCTGTTGGGCTTGGGATAATAACGAGGATAGCCGATTCACTTCTCTGGAAGCAGCACCAACGGCCTCCTCGCGGGTGGCTGCTAAAGTCTTGAAGTGATTGGTTTGTTCCTCTTGCTGTGCTAAGGAAGATTGAGCCTTTTCAAGTTCTTCATTTGTGACGCGAAGGCGTTCCTCGAGCCCTGAAAAAGACAACACCACGGAGTTAGCGTAGAAAACAAACAAGATCACACTCGATGAATTGGGATTATACCTTCGACACAAGCCGAAGCCTCTTCATATTCATTAACAACCGCATCTCGCGCTTCATCAAGATGATCATATTCCGCGGATAATTTCTTATAGTCTAGTTGAAGGTTGGTGAGAGTAAATTGACAGGCATCTAATTCTACCTGCTTCATCGAGTCCACATGACGAAGGTGGTCGACCTCTTTATTTATCTCTGAGACCCCTTTGCTGAGTCTATACATGCACACTTCAAGATTCCTCTCAGACTCAGCAAGACGGGCTACATCGGCACGAGACGCGGAAAGAGCATTGCTGAGAGCATAGACTTCAGCACGAGCATCATCTCGTTCCCTGGAAAGACCAAGCATATTATCTTGGACCCCTGAAAGAGGAATGGACCGCGCCGTCTGTAATTCTTCTTCCAATAGCTGAATCCTAGATTCCAACAAGGAAGTACGCTCGCGGGCTTCCCGCAGATTATCACTGGTCCACAGCAGTGTGCCATTAAATAAAGCACGATCATGGTTGTACAGATTTTGCATGTCGACCATCTGAACATGCCGCGCGCGCCATACTTCAGCCCGAGCATCCCATTTCCTAGCCTCACTCTTAATCTTCTCAACCAAATCTCTAATACGAGATCTTTGCCGAGCTCTTTCGTTTCGAAGCCATACCAGCTCGGGGATGCCACCCACTGGACATAGGGTGGGGAGACTCAGACAGAACAACTAAGAGATAAAAGAATGACGACATACGGCGAGGGAAAAGAACCAAACCTGTGAAAGTGGAAACTTGGCTACGAGTTTGCTCTAACTCAGCGCGCACTGCAATAAGTTCTGAACGAAGATCGGCCTCTGCTTCACCCAGTTTTTCTTTCTCCTTAAGGCTTTTCTTCAGCTCTTCTATTTCCACCTCCGCCGCAGATAATTCCTTTTCCCGATGACGAAGCTTAGCCTCGAGCTTCAGAGATTTTGCTTTAAAGAACCGATATAGCACGTGGTTGCAATGCTCGCTCCTCATCATCTACACATCAAAATGACAAAACATTATTCAACCGAAGCGTCTTATTCTCACGAACAAGCATGTACGAAAATTTACCTCCAGCACACGCTGTTGCGGGAAGCCATATTGATACCAGTCGGCAATAGCCATCATATCGGCAACAGAAGTAGGAGGCTCCGGCACGAGGGTAGCTTCGGGAACGGTCAACCTTTTTCCCCAGGCTTCAGACACCTGCGCCTCCGAAGACATCTCCATCATGCGACGGGTATACGCGGTTGATTCCTTTTCCCCAACAACCACAGGAGCAGGATGAGAGACAAACAGAAGATTCTTCTCCTTAAACCAACTCATGATGGCATCCTCACCCTCAGACATCGGCGACTGGGGAAGACTATCGGCGGGCGCGTCAACAACAGATTTTCCTTTGACCGACTCGACCCCCTCAGCATGAACGTTGGCATGTTCTCCCGCGCCTACATGCACAGCAGGCTCCTCCGCACCAACACCTTCTACAACAGCATCACCATTACCATCACCACCAAGAACATCCCAATCGTCATTAGGGGAAAGTAAAGAGAAGTCCTCGGGAAAATCGAGGGCTTCGTCAAAGAACTCCCCCGTGGAATACATCCGATCGAAAGAAAATTCTTGAGAAGTGGGGAGGGTATCCATGACATCACCAGCAGGGACGGAAACATCCTCGATGACAACATCATCCGCCACTACACCCTTGTTCCTTCCTTCATCACCGACGAGACCAGGGAAGACCTCTTCTTCGGCATTGATAGGGGAGGTACCAGTACGTTCCTCCCCATCTGTAATCTCGTCCTCAGCAAACTCTTCGTTCACAGGACTAGTAACTTCTTCTTGGGCCTCAACCTCGCCCACCACCATAGTAGAAGACTGCTTCGGCCTAATCTTTTTCTTCTTCAATACCTAAAACCGACACCACAAAGGAATTATTCTTCCCGTCCGATGGAAGTTATAAAAACGAAACACAACTAGAATCTGCGTACCTGAGCAGCTGAGATATTCTTCGATGGAAGTATAGCACCGGAACCATCCTCATCGTCTCCCTCTACGACATCCAGGGCATAAGGAAAATTCATGCCCGCAAAGTTCAGACGCCAGGGGCAGAAATCTCCATAGCGAGCGGGAGGAGATTCGCGCGGCTTACTATTCTCGGTTGGCCGCCATCCGCGGGAACCGGGAATCCAACCGTAAGCCCACGGACCTACTATCTCAATGACAGTGGCGTGCCACTCGTAGTCATGATCGCGCTTGATCCTTTCTCGCGCGGGGAAGAGTTTCCGACGATTGGAGGCCTCCGTGCCAGGAACATACTTCAGCTTGGCATCACTGACCTCATTTAACAGACGAATCTCGCCTCGAGGAGCAGGAAGATTCCGAAGGCTGACACTCCACGGCTTGCGATTCCTGCTATTGACGTAATCACCGAAGAAGTTATTGAAATTTTCAGGAGTGTACCATTCCTTCTCCAAGGGATTGGGGACGTAGCAGGTCATCGACGTTTCCCCCTTACTCCGCAGATAGCATTCCTTCAGGGCGCGGAGATAATTCCCCGATAATTGGGATACGGAACGGCTATGAGTATTTGTGGAAGAACCCTCACGACTAGCGAGCACGTCGTAGTAGAAGGAATCACCCGATTTGTACAACGGCAGCATCAGACCAGCCTCGAAGGCCCCAACCGTCGTTAACAAGTGAAATTCATCGAATTTGTACTTAGAGATCAGCTCATACGTAATATCATCCTCGGGGGCATAAAAACGAACCCCGAAGGCTTGGAGCTCATGCTTCTCCTTGAATATTTCAAGATCGATATGCTTAAAGGTTACTTTTTTCCTGCTAACAGAAACACTGCGTATCAAGGGAACAGCCTCTTCCTCCTCGGCGGGGCCGGATGAACTAACAAACGCTTCAGACGCTTTTCTCTTCACGGGGGGATTCTTTGAAGATCCAGCCGCAGGAGCTACGCCTTTTGTATTCTTCCCTTTAAAAGTTGGAGAAGACCGTAGATGAGGCTCGGGCACTAACGAACGTAAAGGAGGAACGTCAAAAGCAACAACGCGGGGAGGAGCCTGCGTACTCCGAGTCTCTTCACGAGGACGCACCATTGAGTGATTCAAGACTCTCCGTGAGCCGGACGGAATTATCGAAGGAATCTCTTCCCGAGAAGACGAGGCTCTCGCTCCGGAAGAAACTCGACTCCGACGAACATCATCTTGAGACTCTCGACGCTGAGGAGATCTCGACAACCTAGAATCAGGAGTCTCATAAGTAGGCCGCGGACGGTCAGACATGGCTGCGGAAAGAATAAAATCAAGAACAGGTTACACACAATAACCAAAAATCAAAAAACACATTCATAGCAATACAACCCCGATAACATAGCAACCCTAAAATTAGGATACAATCTCAATACTCCACCCTCGAAGTAATGGCTGCCTTAATTTAAGATGAAGAACAGGGGCAAACTAGTATGCAAGCATCATAAAAAGTTCTTCATCACAAACAAGGAACAACAATAGCAGAAAATTCACAAATCAACACGGCATAAAACAGTGAAATCAAGAAAAGAAAAACTCACCGGCAAAAACAGCAAGTAGAAGAAACGAACAGGGGAAGATCCCAGGTGCAATAAAGACTGACAGAATTTAAGATCACAGGTGCAATGAAGACTGACAAAGAATTTAAGGTCACAGGTTTAATGAAGGCAGGCAGGAAACTTAAAGGAAGAATGAACTGAGAGAGTGTTTAGGAAGAATGAAATTAAATTTCCTCTCTATCCTTAAAATACCCGAAAGAAAGAGGAAATTAAGGGAGAAATAGGAAAACGTGCCCGTTACATAAGCAGTTAATGCACGAATAAAAGACGTGCCCAAGTATCTAGGAGAAGTTATTAGGAGTGAGAAGAATGTGCGACGATAGTTTTTCTTCAAGGCACCCATTAGTCAGTTAAGCCTGAAGAAAAGGGGCAAATTGTGTACATATATATCTCACTATCGGACACGTGTATACAGAAAGGTACGTGGAAAGCATGCAAGCCAAGACATCAAAACACGATGCGTCGCGAAGCACCAAATAAACCCCTAGGAGTTGCTTTATCTCATCCCCAGAAGAGGAGCTAAGATCAACGGTGGAGAGAAAGTCAGCTGACACGGACTGACAGGGGCAGAAGACACTTGTCTGACACGAGCAGACCCCTCAACTACCCGCATTAAACACTCTGCTCAGTGCACGTGTCGACCGACCTATGGAACGAGCGAAGATGCCTCCGCGGGATCGAGGGGGAAACGCAGACCTCTGCGTGATGGACACAAGACACTAGAAGATAAGGTTCCAACGGTCTTCAGAGATGGGTCCCACGTTCCTACCTTATAAATACCCAATCTCCACAAAGGGGGAAGGGGATCGAAAAAACATCAGGAGAGAGAGAGAGAGAGAATAGCAAAGGTAAGGAATCCCATAGTGGAGAGAAATATGTAAACCCCAAGTCATTCAACTATTCGTGTAACCGTGAATAATATAGTAGAACAACAAACCCCGTGGATGTAGGCCTTAGTGCTGAACCACGTAAACCTTGGTCTTATTTACATTTCAGCACTTTACATTCATCTAGTTCCGCATGCATTTGCTTATATATGTTGCTTTCCTTTTATATTTGTACCCCATGCATAATCGCTACGCACGGGGAAGTTGGAGGAGGCCATGATAAACCCGTGGGTTTTGAGCCAATGAACCCACATCAGGGTATCACCATCGTAATCTCTTTAGACTTTAACAATTGATTGCGGGCACGCAGACCCCGCGTAGTTCGTGTGTCCACACATAGTATCATCTATGGAACAGAGAAAAGTTTCTGTAGGGTCTGATTCATCGGCTCCGAAGTTGCTAACCAAAAGATTAAAGTTATTCTAAAAGAGATTATTTCCCTTATTGGCCTGATTTCCGGTCAAGATATTATTCTCTGTAGTTAATGACTTTCATATAATAATAATATATATTGAGAATCCGATTAAGGGATTACTCAAGGAAGTTTATCCTTCCATTATGGTATCATCCTAAAAGAGATCCTCCTTCTTCTTCCCCCTATTTTCTTCTAAAAAAAAAAAACAATCCATGGCAGGTGATAAAAAATCCCTGCATCCAGATTTTACTGTCAATAACATAAAAACCCTAATCCCCATTCTTCTTGATATCAAACAAGATGAATACTCATCGTGGGTTTTTCTCTTCGAACTCCATCTCCAGGCTCACGGACTCCTTTTCCTCATCGACGGATCAGCAACACCAACAGAAATTGACGCCAATACCTCGCAACAACTAGACGCTCTCTGCCGTCAATGGATGTTCTCCACCATGGCCAAGGATCTAATGCTCACGGTTCTAAAATCGGGAAAAACTGCTAAAGAACTTTGGGATCACCTTCAGAAGCTTTTTCAAGATAACAAAGGTAATCGTGCTGCGACCCTTGAAAGTAAATTTGTCAATCTAAAGTTTGTTGATTGTGCTAGCGTCGATGACTATTGCGATAAACTAAAATCGTTGTCAGATCGACTGACCGATCTTGATTTCCCCATGAACGACAAACGATTGGTTATCCAACTTGTCAATGGACTCCCGGAGGAATACAACACTGTTGCATCCTTGATACAACAGTCCATGCCTACTTTTGACGCTGCTCGTTCTCAATTGCGCACTGAGGAGATTCGTCGTGCACAACAAACTAGTCTGTCGTCATCAGCTGCTCTTGCTGCCACAGCCTCATCGACTGATCGTGGGACTCACCGTAGCCACCGTTCAGGATCAGGCAAACGCGGACCTCGACAACCACAGCCTGTTCATACAGTAGCCTCTTCGTCGATGGATCCACCCCTACTGCCAACACCGCAGCAATTCCGCCAAGCATACAGACCTCCAGCAGCGTATTACCCTCAATGGAACTCTTACTGGGAAGCTCCTCCGTGTCCTTACCCAACAGCTCCTCATTGGCAGTCATCTTTCTCCCCACGTGGATCAACACATGGTCGCTCTTCTGCTGCTCAGAGTCGTCCTTGGCCCCCTGTTTACGACCAGCCTCAAGCCTACCTTGCTCCATCCAACGAGCTGCTACAGCCAACTGACTTTGCTCAAGCAT
The DNA here is from genome assembly GCF_003573695.1 of Papaver somniferum. Taxonomy (NCBI): domain Eukaryota; kingdom Viridiplantae; phylum Streptophyta; class Magnoliopsida; order Ranunculales; family Papaveraceae; genus Papaver; species Papaver somniferum. Next base: position 95,179,175 of record NC_039362.1, on the reverse strand, counting down.
ACAGCTCGATGACCTTACAGCCACCTGATGATACATTCTATATGGATACTGGTGCGACTTCTCATATCACTGCGGATTCAGGTACGCTACACACTGTTTTTAACACTAGTAATGTACAATCCATCTTAGTTGGCAATGGAAACTCCATCCCAGTTACAGCCAGAGGCACTAAATCTATAAATCTCCCTTCCCGAACTCTCCACCTAAAAAATACCCTGGTTGTCCCTGATATAATCAAAAATCTTGTTTCCGTTCGTAAATTCACCACTGATAATCATGTGTCCGTTGAATTTGATCCATCTGGTTTTTCTGTGAAGGATTTGAGTTCGAGGGCGATCCTTCTTCGATGTAATAGCTCTGGGGATCTTTATCCTCTCAACATCTCTGCCGTGTCACCTTCAAAATCATCCGCATCTCCTCCCCTGTCTCTTGCTGTGTGCTCGTCTGATATCTGGCATGCACGCCTCGGCCATCCCGGCCATGCTATTCTAGATAATTTACGTTCCAATTCTTATATTCAGTGTAATAAGAAACAGTCTACCAAACTTTGTCATTCTTGTCAAGTTAGTAAACATGTTCGTCTCCCATTTTTTGAATCGAATTCCATGACTTTTTCTCCTTTTTCTCTTATTCATAGTGATTTATGGACTTGTCCCGTACATGTTGAGACTGGTTTTCGCTATTACCTTATCTTGTTGGATGACTATACAAATTATCTATGGGTATATCCTTTAAAACTAAAATCTCAAGTCTATACCAAGTTCTTAGAATTTCGCTCTTTTGTCAAAACTCAATTTGAGCGGGATATAAAATGTTTTCAATCCGACAAGGGTCGTGAATTTGATAATTCCTCTTTTCTTAATTTTTCTCAAACAAATGGCTTGGTTTTTCGATTCTCTTGTCCTCACACTTCATCTCAAAATGGGAAGGCGGAACGAATGATTCGTCGTATTAATGACATCACTCGCACCCTCATGTCGCATGCTTCCGTACCCTCTAAATATTGGGACGATTCTCTTCATATGGCTGTCTATCTCCACAACATTCTCCCCTCTAAAGTGCTCAACTTCACTTCCCCCGTTTCTATTCTTTACCAACGCCAACCAACCTATGACCATCTTCGTACGTTTGGTTGTCTCTGCTATCCCAATCTTTCCGCTACTATCCCACACAAACTGGCTCCTCGTTCATCTAGATGTGTCTTCCTTGGATTTCCTCTTCACCATCGTGGTTATCGTTGCCTCGACCTATCCACCAACAAAATTATTTTATCTCGCCATGTAACGTTTGACGAAAACGTTTTTCCGTTTAGTGAATCTTCTCTTAGTAATCCTTCCACTGCCGATAATTCTCTGTCACCTACTTCGCCCTTAATTCCGGCATCTCTGGCCTACCCATCCTCCACCTCTTCTGGACCTCATTCTCCCACTACTCAACAGTTGTATACTCCCCCACATCGTCGCTTTCCAACTACTTCCGCTGCATCATCTCCTAACGACAGCACCCTCCAATCTCCTGCTGTCATTCCGTATCTGCTCCCTACAGCAAATTCAGCACCTACATCATCTTCTCCTGTCCCACCTACAGCACCTACCTCATCTCCTGCTGTCATTCCGTCTCTACTCCCTACAGCAAATTCAGCACCTACATCATCTTCTCCTGTCCCACCTACAGCACCCACCTCTCCTCCTTCTCGTCCAGTGACACGCTCTACCACTACTCCTATCTTACCTACAGCACCTACCTCTACTCCTTCTCGTCCAGTAACACGAGCTTCTCGTGGTATCTTCCGACCAACTCAAAAACTAAATCTTCACATTCAAACGAACATATCCAGTCTACCTAGGTCTCATCTCTATGCCCTTAGGGATCCTAACTGGAGTCAAGCCATGCAAGATGAGTACAGTGCTATGTTAAAAACAAACACTTGGGATCTAGTACCGAGACCTCTTGGTGCTCACATTATTCGCTCCATGTGGCTTTTTCGCCACAAATTTCATGCTGATGGTTCCCTGCAACGATATAAGGCTAGAGTTGTTGCTAATGGTAAATCTCAACAGGTTGGGGTTGATTGTTTTGAGACTTTTAGTCCGGTGGTTAAACCTGCAACTATTCGCACTATTCTCGCCATTGCTACTTCGCGATCTTGGCCCATACACCAATTGGATGTCAAGAATGCTTTTCTCCATGGGGATTTGACCGAGACAGTGTATATGCATCAGCCTCCAGGTTTTGTTGACCCAACTCTCCCTGACCATGTTTGTCGTCTTCGCAGATCCCTTTATGGTCTCAAACAGGCGCCTCGGGCGTGGTTCCAGAGATTTGCGAGCTTCATCACTCGCTGTGGTTTTCGTGGTAGTATATGCGATCCCTCACTTTTTATTTATCAGTCAGGATTGGACACCGCGTACTTACTGTTATACGTTGATGATATTGTCCTCACTGCTTCCACTGATGCTGTTCTGTGCCGTTTTATTGACATGATGAAACGAGAATTTTCTATGACTGATCTTGGTCCGTTACGTCATTTTCTGGGTATCTCTGCTACTCGCTCATCCTCAGGAATATTTTTATCTCAGTCATTATATACGAAGGACATCATTGCTCGTGCATCCATGACGAATTGCAATTCGGTATCTACTCCGGTCGACACTCAATCCAAGCTCAGTGCTGCATCTGGTCCTTCAGTTGCGGATCCTACGTTATACAGAAGCTTAGCCGGGGCATTACAATATCTCACTTTCACTCGACCAGATATATCTTATGCAGTTCAGCAGGTTTGTCTATTCATGCACGATCCTAGAGAACCTCACATGCACGCTCTCAAGCGCATACTTCGTTATCTTCAGGGTACTATTGATCACGGTTTGTTTCTCTCCGTTTCCAATATTTCCGGCTTAACTGCATACTCTGATGCTGATTGGGCGGGCTGTCCAGATTCACGTCGGTCTACCTCTGGTTATTGTATCTGTCTTGGAGACAACCTAGTCTCTTGGTCCTCCAAGCGTCAGGCAACAGTTTCCCGCTCTAGTGCTGAAGCAGAATATCGAGGGGTTGCCAATGCTGTTGCTGAAACAACCTGGCTTCGGAATCTTCTTCTTGAGTTACAAATACCACTACGGCGTGCCACCTTGGTTTATTGTGACAATGTGAGTGCTATGTACATGTCTGGTGATCCGGTTCAGCATTAACGTACTAAACATGTGGAAATTGACATACATTTTGTTCGTGAGCGTGTTCGTATTGGTGATATTCGTGTCTTGCACATTCCCTCTGAGAATCAATATGTCGATATCTTCACCAAGGGTCTCCCTAGACAACTCTTTATTCGCTTTCGTTCTAGTCTAAGCGTTTGCTCCTCTCACGCTAAGACTAAGGGGGTGTAAAAGAGATTATTTCCCTTATTGGCCTGATTTCCGGTCAAGATATTATTCTCTGTAGTTAATGACTTTCATATAATAATAATATATATTGAGAATCCGATTAAGGGATTACTCAAGGAAGTTTATCCTTCCATTATATTCATTTGAACAACATGTTCAAGATGAAGTTTTATAAAATTTTGGCTTTTAAATAAATCCATTACACCAGTATTTAGAAACACACCTGAATCTTGCTATTGATTTGACTGGTAACCATGAAAGTATGTCATGTATGATTTCTTCTGGTAGTGACCTTGAGCTTGACATTCTACACTTACAGGGGGTTAGTCCAGGCGGGAGTTTAATGTATTTTGAATCTCTTGGGGATTTTGAGGGAGTGTAAGAGAGTATAGGGAGTTTGAGAGAGTTTGGTGTGTTGAGTGTAGGGAGTTTGAGAGACTCTCCCAAAATCTCTACTTTTTTGAGAGATTTGGAGTGAGGCAAAAATACACTATAAACTCCCTAAAATTCCCCAGAACTCCCAAAAAAAAAAAACTCCCTATCAATCTAATTTTTACCACTAACAGGGAGTTTAAGAGTTTCTTTCAAACTCCCCCACGATTAACGGGGTTTTTTAGGGAGTTTGGGAGACTCTTCTAAACTCTCCCACGACTAACGGGGATTTTGAGAGACTCCCTCGAACTCCCTCACGACTAACGGAAAAAAACACAACTACACCCAACTCCCCAACTCCCTTGAGGACTAACATCCTGTTAATTTTGGAGGTACGAGACTTTCCCATTTCAGCTGAAAAGATGTTTATCACTGAGAAAGACACACCAGAACGGCAGAAAAGTTTGAATACATATCTTGGTAATTCTGAAGACGAAGAATATGTTATCATGCGAAAATCTTGGCAATGACTTTCTGAATCGTAATCAAAGTCCAGGCGAAAACTATTTTAGGAAACAACCAATTTGCGCGTATATTAAGGAAACCAAGATAGGTATTCCAGTTCAAAAAACTATTTTAGGAAACAACCAATTGGGAACCTACAATTGTGCCACTTTTGGGTACGTGGGATGGGAAACTATGCATTATCCGTACGTGCACTTTTTAGTGTTATCATGCATTATCAGCGAAAACCGGCACGATTCAAAGCTAATCTGTTCACTTTGTGCTTCTAGTCGCCGTACGTGCACCATTACTATTCCGCCTCAACTCTTCCAACATATGCGTGAGGACCCATCCTTGAGCATGATATGGAGGTGGGAAAACTGCAGGTAACATATTGTTGCCACTGTCAGACCTAGGATAATAATAGCTCCACCATAACCAGCCACAAACTGTCAAAGTTCAGTAAATTACCGTACTAAATTCTACGTTTGCAGATCTATTTGATCGGCCGCTATAAATTAAACGACACAACACTGATGTATGTAATTGATGGCAGTGGCCCTTAACGAGAAAAATCTTCTTTTTATGTTCTATGGAAAGGTAGTGTCTATGATGGATAAAGGACGGCCGAGATCAATAATAGGCTGAACGGCTAAGATTATGCCTTGGACCAACCTTATTGTCCCTGCCCAAGCCACCTCTCCCTCTTACCGTACACGCTACCCATAATATTGGCTTCGCCAACCCTAAATGCCCCTCATAACGTGGGAATTATATAATTGTCCCTATTTTTTATGGGCTTCATAAATACCCTCACGATACAACAAATATACCCCTCTCCGTTCAAAATCCATCAGGGGTCCATTAATCTTTTTTTTTCTTTCCACATTTATCCTTCTTCTTTTAACCATCGACTGTGTCTCTTTAAACATCCGAAGAAAACATTCAGATAAAACTAAATCCCACCACCACCATCTCCACTGCTACCACCACCATCTCGATCGCCGCCATAACCAACAGCACCACAAGTGCCACAACCACCACCACCATCTCCATCGCCACCATCACCATTTTCTTCTTCACAATCAACAACAATCGGTTCCACTGGTATCCAAACGCCACCATCGTAGCCACAGAATCATCAATAAACGCAATCTGAATATATATATTAGGTTTAACTTGATTCAATTTGAAGAAGAATTTATGAGATTCATAATTTGAAGAATTCATCTTCGTAAACAATTGAACAGGTAAGTGTATCACTATCCTTTAAACTCAATCGGAAGTTTAATTGATTGATTTTCAGATCTGAAATTTCTGAAACTTTAATTGATTGATTTTCTGATTCAATGGGTTTAGTTTCTCAATTAGAAGTTCTTGTTCTTAATAGATACAACAAAAAAACTCGAATTTCAGATCCATTTGATACAACAAAAACTAGTTTTGAAGAAATGGTATTAGAAGATTATTTATTCTATCTTACATTGATACTGAGAAATTTGGATCTAAATTGATAGTAGTGGTGATAATGATGGTGATGTTTCTACAGGATGGTCTCAACGACCTATGCATATTTAGTTCCGTAAAAATGAATGTACATAAATCTTGACGTTAGTGGTGGTGGTGTTAGTGATGGTGGTGGAGCGAGAAAGTATCATCAACATCAGGCCCCTAGATTCTACAATTGCACTCAGCTTACCTTGTGGCAGTACATCATAGTATCATCAACAGGCATAGCTTGTGGATTATCACTGAAAAGTTTAGGAGAGGAAAACACATAAATAAGGAAAATAATTTGGTGACAAGAAATATGCTAAAGCAACAGTTGGAATGATGAATGCTATACGGGCAAACTATAAATACAAGCATAATGGTGGCCTTACACAAGGTTTGAAGGAGGTAAAGTCTTATCACCAATTCACAACAGTAGTGACATTGGAAGAAGATGTTTTTACCTTTTGTATATGATGTTTGTTTGTATTTAAATACGACTTCTATAGATTCTTGTGTTGAGTCCTTCCCTCCCATTATTATTTATATGGTTTTTTTTTTCCTGTTTATGACCATTGCTATTTAATTTCAGATCATGGTGGAGACACTAATGTACTTTCACTTTGATCATGAGGATGCCAAACATTAGGTAGACACTGATTTACCAGTAGTTTCTTCATGTTATAAGCATATTTTATGGTTTGTTAAATACTATACTTTCTCCTTAATATTTGTGTATCAACAATAGAAATTGACCTTAGTTTAGGGAGTCAACAACCAATATTTGTGTATCAACAATAGAAAAATGGAATCAACAACCAAATTTGACAAATATTTTTGAACTTTTGATTTTTTTGGATCAACTTCAGTTGTTGACACCTAATATTGATGGCGGCGGCGGCGGTGGCGGCAACAACAACAATGGTGGTGGTGTGTGGGGTGGTGGAATATTATTGGTGGTTGTATTTAGCAAGTGGTGGTGGTGGCGGAGTGGTGGTGGTGGTGGAGTGGTGGTGGTGAAATGGTGCTGCTGGTGGATGTGAAATAATAGCAAAATCTATTTTTTAATGGATAAGATTTTTAAATGAAAAATATTATTGTAAGTGAGAGTATTAATGTAATCTATTTTTTAATGGATAATGTATTTAAATGATAGGAGTGTTTATATTGTTGTATAAGGGTATATTTATTGGGTGTCAAAATTAAGGGTATTTAATAAATTTACCCTAACCCTCGTACCTCCTCCACTTAGAACTTGTTTGTTTGCAGCTGACTCGGCGTCTGAATCTGAGTCAACCCCTGACTCGGACCGAGTCAGCAGTCAGACCGTTTGTTTTCCATTTTGAGTCAGATCTGACTCGACCTCTGACTCAGACATAACCCCTGACTCGGACTCATCTGAGTCAGGTAACAAAATACCCCTGACTCATGGGACCAAACCACTGACTCACTTATTTCCGAGTCAGATGAGTCAGATCTGACTCAAAACAAACATATCGACTCAGATCCAGATGAGTCAGGCGATTTCACTCAGATCCAGATGATTCAGATCCAGACGACTCAGATGAGTCAGGAGTAAACAAACATGGTGTTACTCTTCTTTACTCATCATCATGGTAGAATATTTTGTAACCATCAAAGGGACAAAAAAAAAAGAAAAAAAAAAACACAGACAACGCATCATTTAAGTATACGAGAATGCAATTACTTAATTCAAAATTTTGTTTTCTCCTATAATCTCAGTATAATAAACGGAAAATGGGTCATTTGTCCAAATATTTTTAAATCACGGTTCAAATGGACGGGTAAGAAATAGTTTGGATGAAATGGCCAAAAAAAAAATAGTAAGGATGAAACTGGTTTCATCCTAGCTTAAATTAAAAAATAGCAAGGATGAAACTGGATACATCCTGTTTAAATTAAAAATAAGAAAAAATATTTGAAAATAGGCACGATGAAATTGGTTACATCCTGCCTATTTTTATATTTTTGGCCATTTAAACAGTAATAAAATCTAACTGTCCATTTCACCAAAAAATTGTTGATTTTGGTCTTTTTAATCAATTTTGTGTATAATAAAACATTTAAACATTTCTAATACGACATAAAAATGCATCACAATTGAACTTGATGGTACAGCCGTTTTCACTCGAGTAGGGAACGACTAAACGAACTAAAGAAACACAAAAACTGAGAACACCAACAATACACTAGTAACACTACATTTCTGAAAAATCATTAGCTTAGGAGTAAGTATCCAAGAGAAAAATCATACAAAAAAAGGAGAATAACAAACCATGGGAGACCAATTTTAATTCCTAGCATCAGTGTACAATCAGTAACGGAGCACCCCTAGGATCCCAACTGAGGAATCCCACACATGCCAGAATTTGGAACTTTCAGAACCATATCCATATCTACTGTATAATGTTGCTCGCTTTGAGTATTTCCATTCTCGATGAATAAATGTAAAGCCGAAAATCACCATCGTTTACATTGAGAAGATACTTGGAATACCTCATGTAAAAATGTATTATTTCCCTCATGTAAACATGTTATACATTCATTATGGACATTTATGCCTCTTTCTAAATCTAAATGAAGCAATAGTACCTCCAATTATTAAGGCCAGTGAAAGTAGTGAGACACGGAGAATGTAATATGCAAAAACCAAATATATGAACCACTAAAGGCTTGCACTTGACATGAAGTCAACTATTTTAAGGCTGGCATGATATCAGTGTTGAGGTATAGTACCCTTACCAAAACGGTTGTGATGCAAGTTTTGTTCATATGGTTATCGGGGATGCACACAAGTTTTGTCAACAAATTGCCTCCAAGATCGTCATTTGTTGTTGTCACAATCGCATACACAGATCTTCAAAGGCTGTTAATTTGACAAATCATTTGTTGTCGTTTTCATGTGAGCTTTTTGGTTCAACCATATGGCATTTGGTAACTCAAACATCAACTCATATTCTGAAGTTATGTTAGTTGCTTGCTCCTATATCAAGATCATAACCATTGGTCTTGATCAGAGAGAGGTGCAAGGATATCATTCATGGTGACATTGAGTGACTTCTTTTTTTGGATGGCAGTGTCGCATGACGCTGGAAAATATAAAAGAAATCAAAGTAACAGGTTTAAATTATATGTTTATGTTCATTTTCGACACGAATTCATATATTCCACATTAACCGGACCACGAAAAGAAAATTCATCAATTTTAGTCCCAATCCTCAACTGCAAAAGATTGATGGTTACTTCTATGTTGTAAAAGGCGCCTAGAGAAGAAAAGCGCCCAAGGCGCCAGATTATGCACATGTTTGTTGTTTATTAATTTTTGGGCGCTCGCCTTGGGCGCCTCGCCTCGCCTCGCTTAGCGCCTAATACAACATAGGGTTACATACAAGAAAATCAATTTTAGTCACCAGATTTCCGAAAGATTTTTCGACCAAATATTGAAAGTGCCAGTTGATGGCAATTGGAAAGAAGATAAGATGATAAAGTGGCTTTTTGCGTTTAGTGATATTGAGTTCAAAGAGGCTTCTTACAGTAATCGCCGGTCTGGGAAAACATGCAAATGCTAATAGGATATTTACTACATGATGACACAAGATAAGTTTAAAGCCAAGGTTACAAGAATGATGCTTAAGATTGTTTTTCGGAAAAGTCTAGCTGCTCAACCCGAGTGTTTGACATAAGGTGGTTGCAATGCTTGGGTATTCGACATAAGTAATTGCAATGCTTAGTTCTGGAAACTGGGGCATACCATGAGAACTTATGGTTTGGATTTATTGAGTTTTTTTTTTTTTTTTGGAAGCAGGTTTCATCGAGTTGAGCTCAGTGAATACATTCTGGACTTGCAATTTAGAGCAAGTTGAGTATTGAAAATGTAATTGACAGGTTCTTCCGAGTTAGAGTTCAAGCAAAATGATAGTTGTAGGTTCCAACTAACCCTAAGAGACCCGTAAAATTTGTTACAAAGTGCCCAACCCTAAGATTGGGCTAGCTACGACCGGGCTCAACCTAGTCTTCTTTACGAACATTAGCACTTCTGATAGATGTTGTTGAAATGTAAAAATATGTAGTTGTAAAAATCTGGAGCCTACGTACGAGTGATCAGTCAATCGGTAACAGGTGTACATGTGACTATATTGGTACACATCGGCCACTCGGCCTATACCCCGGATGTACAAGCGACAAAATCGGTATACTTTGGCCAGTAACTCACCCTACACTCGGCGTACAACAAGTCTGGTATAGGGCTTGGCTCTGATACCATGTAAATCTATGGGCATCCAACTCAAACAAAGTGGCAATGAATGGAACGACCCTTCCATATTATATTTAAGTTAATTAAGCGGATTCTAGCAATGTGGGACCATTGTCCTTTCACAGTAGTACTTATCAAACCATGCCCTACGTACTTAACACAACAACTAAAAGATGATAAGGATGTTTGGTAAGAGAATGGGACATTTGAAGGAAGAAAAATTAGCGACATTTAGTTTACCAGTAGTTGGAGCCTGACGTTTCAAGAAATATTTTGAAAGCAATGTTTGTTGAGGTAGGACAACGAACTATATGTCATGAAACAGTTTGGCTCATACAATAAATAAAATCAGCACCGGCAAAATTGAAGCATGCAGTTTCGAGAAAGAGGAAGGCTCCTATAAGCTGAGAATTGGTGGTTAGAGGGTGAACAACGAACTCGGTCACGAGAGGAAGGCTCCTATAAGCTAAGTCTGCCCATCATGTTGCTCCCCCAACTTCAGAGAGTCCTGAATATCCTCTAGTACCAATGTTGTTTCCTGCAAAATCCATAATAGTTAGTGCAGAATAATATATCCAATTTCCAGGGTCTTGCAGAGTGCAAATTTTGATGATTATTCCATGATCCATTGTAGGAGACTGGTTCATATTGTAAAGAGTAATGTTATTATCCATAGATGAATCAGAAACCTCAGAATATAGAGAGAAAGTATTCATAATGTGCTCTGGAATATGATGGATTATGTTGTGGTTACATAAATGTTGTTTTATGCAAAATGAGGTATGTTTTGCATCTGGCTGAATGTGTCTGAAGATCAGATCACACCTAGCTTTCCAAATGAACCAGCATGTAGTAGCATAGATGTTACTATTTTTACTTGCCATCCCAGATTGAAACCAAGAGTTCAACCATTCTATGAAAATTGTAATATTATCAAACTCAGTATGGTTAGATCCAATGATTTCTCTCCAAAAAATGGAGGCAGCTGGATAGTTGAGGAACATATGTGTCTTTGTTTCCTCCCCAGTTTTGCAAATGGCGCAAATAGGATCGATGTAATGCAAAATGCTAGCAGTTTAGCATTAGTGGGGAGGATTCCATGAGCACATTTCCAGATAAATATTTTGATAACTGGAGCAATTCCATATTGCCTCCCAATTTCATGTTGTAGTATCATTTTTGTAAAGATTGTCTATGTTATCCTTGTAAAGGGCTTTGACAGAAAATTTTCCAGTATCATCAAGATTCCACTGAATTTTTTCTTCCTCTTTTGGATGAGTGTTCAGAGTTAATATTATCTGCGCAATATGGTTACTGAACATGTTTTGAACAAAATTCTCATCCCAGCTTCCATCAGGGAGAAGAAGTTTGTCGACTGTTTCAAACTGATGGAGGCAGTTGGGATGTTTGTTAAGTCTATTAGTGATATTTGGAATCCTGAGATCATCCCAAATCTTGATTCTTCTTCCATTACCAATTTTACATCCACAATGTGCTTGAATGTTACTGATACCTTCTAGAATTCCTTTCCAAATCCAGGAATCACCATCCTTTGGCTTGATTTCCATGTTAAGAACATTTCTGCCAATTAGATACTTAGCATCCATAAGCTTGTACCAGGGAGAATCTTTATCTTGTTCTAATCTCCAGCCAATTTCTGTGATCATAGAGCTGTTGAAGAGTTCCATGTTCATAAAATCTAGACCTCCCAAGTCTTTTGGTTTACAGACTGCAGTCCAAGCTTTTGGATAATAACCAGTTGGATTTTCCATGTTTTTTCCCCAGAAGAAGTCCCTTTGGAGATTGTTGATGTCTTTGCAGATCTGTTTTGGTATCTTGAAGCAGTTCATTTGGTAAATACAGGCAGAAGAGCGGACAGTTTTGATGAGCACTTCTCTCCCAGCAGGGTTTAGAGGGACATTTTTCCAGCTGGATAATCTTATCTTCAACTTATCAACACCATGTTTGAAAGATTTGATTTTGCTTCTGTGAGTGAAGAGAGGAGAACCTAGGTATTTATCATCTAGCTGAAGGACTTGAACACCCATAGTGTTGCTGATAGTGGGAATAAGACTTGGATTAGTGTTATTGCCGAAGAAGACTCCAGACTTGTTGAAATTTATGAGCTGACCAGAATTGTCTCCAAAAATCTTTAGAATATCCATAATGTTCTGAGCTTCAATCATATTGGCTTTGCAGAAAACCATGCAGTCATCAGCAAAGAGAAGGTGGTTGATGGAAGGGGCAGACTTACAAATTTTAATACCAGTTATGAGACCCAATACTTCTACATGAATGAGAGTTCTGGAAAGAGTTTCCATGCAGAAAAGGAACTGGTAGGGAGATAAAGGATCACTTTGCCTTAGCCCCCTGGAAGGTTTGAAAAATTTATTTGGAGATCCATTGATAAGGACAACAGAGGTGGAAGTGGAGATACATTGAAAAATTTTGTTGCACCAATGGTCATTGAAACTAATATTCTTCATGATGAATATCAAAAATGTCCAATCAACTATGTCAAAAGCTTTAGCCATATCAATTTTGATATCCATGCTTCCATTTTATCCTTTTTTACCTCTTTTGGATCTTATGGTGTGGATAATCTCATGAGCAATGGCTATGTTGTCAGATATTTGTCTGCCATGTATAAAAGCAGATTGGTATGGAGATATGATCTTGTTTAGATGAGGTTTCATTCTCTGGGCTATGAGTTTGGAGATGATTTTATAGGTAGTGTTGCATAGGATGATGGGTCTGAAGTGGCTTGGAGAGGAGGGGTTGTCAATTTTAGGGATGAGGGAGATAAAAATAGAATTCATTTCTTTTAACATGTGTCCAGAGGTGAAAAAGTGTTGCACCATCTTGACAATGTCATTTCCCAGCAGCTCCCAGTTAGCTTTGAAGAAATTTGGAGGGAACCCATCAGGCCCTGGAGCTTTATCACTTGCCATGCTAAAGAGGATGGACTTAATCTCATCGTGATCAGGTATCCTATTTAGCATTATGTTGTCTTCTGGGGCTATGGTTGTGGGTATGAGACTGAGAATTTATGGTATTATATTTGTGGTTTCAGCAGTGGTCATTTTTGAGAAATGGTTTGTAAAGCAGTTCTTCACTTCTTGATAATCTGTTACCCAATCTCCTTTTTCATCTTGGATTGTATCTATCTTGTTTCTTCTTATTCTGCTCTTATTTGCTCTATGGAAGTAGATTGTATTCTGATCTCCCAGCTTTATAAGTTGATCTCTACTCTTGGTCTTCCAGACTTTTTCTTCAATGTCATGCCAGTTTTTAAGATTTTTTCTTGCTTCAGCTAGGGCTTGACCTCTATTCTTTCTAAAGTAGTTGTTGTGTAACCAATGCAGATGTTGCTTGCAATCTTCTATATTTATTTAATGTTGCCATAAACATCCATGTTCCAAACTCTGATTTGAAGTTTTATACTCTTGAGTCTTCTGGCAATGATGAAAGCACTGGATCCAGTTAAGGATTTTCTCCAACACTCAACTATGATTTTCCTACAATCCTCATGATCCAGCCAAAGACCAAAGAATTTGAAAGGAATTTTTCCATTTTTCCAGTGAGGGTTGGAATTTAGAAAGATAGGATGATGGTCTGACTCAATTGCTAGCATATTAGTGATAGTAGTGTTTGGATAGAGGACTAGCCAATCTTCAGTTGCTAGTCCCATGTCTAACCTTTGTTCAGTGAGAGCATGTCCCCTTCTTTTGTTGGACCAAGTGAAGGGGCATCCAGTGAAGCCAAGATCAACCAAATCCAGATCAATTATTTTTTATTGAACAACGAAGCTCCAGTATAATCAATGAGGTGAGTACTGTATTTTTCAGTATCATGAAGGATAAATTTAAAGTCACCAAGAATTAACTAAGGAAGTTGGTTGGTGGCTGCAGTTTTATCTATCATTTTTCAGGATTTTAATTTACTGGAAGTATCATAGGGACTACCATAGTAACCTGTGAAAATCCAAGGGGGTATATTGGAAGGTTTGACTATAGCATTGACATGGTTCAAGGAAAAGTCTATGATGTCCATAGATATATTGCTTTTCCAAATCAAAGCTAAGCCACCAGCAGTGCTATTTGCCCCTCCTGGGTTAACATACCAGAAGTTGTTTACACTGATATCATGCATGATTTTCTTGAGTTTTTCATCTTTTTGTTTAGTCTCAGTGACGAAAATGATATCAGGGTTCAGTTTGTTGAGCATATCATTGAGGTAATTCTTAGCATCTCTAGTTCCTAATCCTTGACAATTCCATGCCAAAGCTGTAATGAATTGTCAAAAATAGGACACAAGAGGATATCTGAAATCTAGTCTTCTAGTAATGTGGTCATAGTGTATGTTTCTTGTCTGTATTATAAAGAGTAATGTAATATATCCTAGAAAAATAGAGTGGTGAGAAGTAAGATAGTGTACCATGTTTTCTGAAGAGGAGCTTTCCAAGGTACCATTAACCCTTAGTGGAGGAGTACTACTAATATGTTCATTTGTTTCTTCATCCAAATTTTTGAATCTTTTGAGGTTATCAGCTTCCATTAGATTACTGTTGTTGGGGAACTTGTTATCCTCATAAGGTTTCTTTATTTTTGAATCATGCTTGCTGAGAGTCAAGGAATTATCATTTAGTTCCTCAAAATTATGAGCTTTTTTCTTTGCTTTCCAGTCCCTTTTCTTCTTTGTAGTAATCTCATCTTCCATTCTGGCTTTGATTTGGGCAAGAGAAGGGGAAGGAGAAGCAGGAAAGATGTTTTCAATAGCCAAGGCAGAAAAGTTAGGATTTTCAGGATTGTTGGTATGTTGAGCTCTTGCAGCAGCTTTCATTTTTGGAAGTTTTTTTCTGTAGGAACCAACAATCTTCTTTGCCAAATCAAGTCTCCCGTGTTCAGGCATTCACTATCTAATGTCTAGAAAGAATGCATTTGGTGCGCGTTGTTCACACAACAAATTAATTACTTCTTTCCACACAATTAACTGGTAATATAATGGCAAGGAGTTCGTTCCCACGAAGAGCAGGGAGTTTCTAGTTAATAAAAGTAACCAAAAAGGGTTTTTATATATTTTTTTATGTTCACTTTGTCTTTGGCCCTTCTCCACTTGTAGCTAGCTTCTTTTATCGCACAATTAAGTACAAATTCACTTCTTTTTAGACGATTCACCTACCGAAAAACAAATACAAGAAAACAAACATAATATACAATAATCTTCCGCAAAACCAAAAAATACTAACATGGAATTGACACCAATTATATGTGCAATATGCACTTATCAAAATCCCCCACACTTAGCTTTTGCTAGTCCTCCAGCAAATTATCTAACCTAAAATAAAACAAATCTCCATCATTGAGGACCCGGTTGCACTTAGCATGTGCAACAAGCCTTTAAACCCCTAGGTGTCCCTAGTGGACGAGTTATAGTCTCGTGAGGGCTTACGAGAGGTATACCCACAAAAACTACTCCAACTTCAAAGCGTTTAAGCATCCCAAGCATCCTAAGAGCTATGAGGACATAGAGTTTCTGCATGCTAGTAATAGGAAGTTAGAAATACCAAAGAACATATTCTCATTCTTAAATGTTAAGTGAGAAATAATCACACCATAATGAGAGAATGCATGTTTGAGAGCGACCAATAAGCATTTCGCCTCGACTTCTGCCTCACTTAACAAGATTTTATGATAATTGCACTTAATAAGATGGCTTTTTTATGGGTCTCACATGTGTGCAGGTAGGAATGAAGAGAGAAATCCTACACACGTTGAATGGTGTGAAGGAAAACTTCTGAATTATTTCTGAACACCCCACAAGATCGTGGGAAATAAAAATCTTTTTCTGATGATCTCTAAGAAAGGAAATCAACCATATGCAAGGATGAGAGTACTTACCACCTTCACATCTGATTGGCAATGACGAAAGCACCACTCTCACAGCATCCAATAGAAACGTCTTCGGCTCGTCTTTTTCATCTTCTTGGTCTTCGTCTTCGGCTTCAACTGTTGATGATAACCCTTGAACTTCATAAAACTTTGACAATTTGTAACTCTCTTCCTCTATTTCCTTATTTCTTGAAACTTCTTTATAGATTTTTCTTCCTCATGGCTTTATTGATAAAATAAATCCTAAATGCAAAGAGTTATTTTTTTCCGAAGAGCAGGGAGTTTTTAGTTGATAAAAGTAACCAAAAAGGGGGATTTTTATATTTTTAAATTAAAGTAACTAATAAAAGAAAATAATAATACTTTGCTGTAAATAATAATAAAGAAGATGATTAGGGAATCATTCGCCGTCACTGAACCGAAGCTTAATGAAATAAAAATTTATTTCTTGTTGAACTTATATTGTTACCAACCGTAGAATAGCAATAAGCTCTATTATCCCCCAGATTCCTACTGCCACTGGATACGGAAGCGCTCGACTACGAGATTCTATTCAACTAACCCACCAAGAATAATCTCTCAAGGTGTAAATTAGTCGAATGTTTTACACTCTGCGATTCAGGTTGATCCTAACATCAGACGCATAATCTTGGCCTGCTTACTGGTGTTATCTTTACACACAATTGCTTAACAAAATCCCTTTGTCAGCTCTTGCGATTTACTATTGTGTAAAGAGTTGATATGACAATTACACGTATCACACAACCCTAAACTAGTAGAAGAAATATTGATTGGTTAGTTTAATTGATCATTTTAAATAACCCCTCAATATTTTTAGATAATAAAAATAATAAGGATAATCAACAATAAAATAAAACTTGAAATAAACGTGGTTAAAGAAAATAATGCTTCATTGTTCAGGACTTTAAAATCATCCCTAATCAATTAAAAATTTAGCTACTCATAGTTAAAAAACATTGGCAAATAAATAAACTAAAAAAGAAGGAATTAAAAACAAAAGCTCTCTGTGTTTCTATCTTCCTCCCTGGAGAAGAATGTAAAGAAAGATGTGAAAGAAGAAGTGTATTTTTCTCACTCACTCGACCTCTATTTATACAGAAAGATCGTCACCATTCTCCTCTGTCAATCCAGAAAATCCGTAACAAAGTATTTAATTTATCCTCGACCGACTTCATTCACCTGACGGTAAAAAGATGCTACGTGGCTCTGTTTTTATCTAACTGTCTGCCAAATTCAGAATTAATTGCATGAGAGAATAAGTGCTTTTGATACGTTGTAGCGCGGAGCCACTTAATATTATGTTCATGCTTTGTTAATGGACCAATCTGCAACGAGACCCGCTTGAGTTGATGTGTTTCCATAATCACCATCGGTACATCCAAATTGATGTGTAGTTGCTACACCAAATTTTCACCCGAGCCCAACATGTCAGAGACATTGTTTCTGAATTCTGGTAGCTTCTTCAGTCGGGTCCCTTACTCCCTCTTCACTTTTCTTCTACTTAATCAACAACATATCTTGGTTATGGACCTCGTTTCCAATTAAATAATCAAACCAGTTTTAATTAATTTATTACTCGTTAAGGCCCGCCATCCTTTCTTTAGCTCCGTTTATCATGTTCACTTGCAATATCTGAATGAGAATTCTGTTTTGGAGATTATTTAATTAAATCGATCATTTCTCCATTTTAATTCCTGCTGTTGTCCGAAATGTCCATTTTACCCTTTTGCCTAAAACTTCCGCCAATACCAACAACGACCGCACTAAGCACCTCAAACCCCAGTTCAAATATTATGTTTGGTGCAATATATTTCCTGACCGGGAGAAGTAGACAAACTTGGTCGCCCTTAGCAAATGGAAGGGTGGTAATATTAGTTTCCTGTAAAATGACCATTTTGTAATTGAACGAGTTTCACTTTGTGTTTGGCCCTTCTCCACTTGTAGCTAGTTTCTTTTATCGCACAATTAAGTGCAAATTCACTTCTTTTTGGATGATTCACCTACCGAAAGACAAATACAAGAAAACAAACATAATATACAATAATCTTCAACAAAACCAAAAAACACTAACATGGAATTGACACCAATTATATGTGAAATATGCACTTATCAAATTCCCCCACACTTAGCTTTTGCTAGTCCTCGAGCAAATTATCTAACCTAAAATAAAACAAATCTCTATCGTTGAGGACCCGGTTGCACTTAGCATGTGCAACAAGCCTTTAAACCCCTAGGTGTCCCTAGTGGACGAGTTATAGTCTCGTGAGGGCTTACGAGAGGTATACCCACAAAACCTACTCCAACTTCAAAGCGTTTCAGCATCCCAAGCATCCTAAGAGCTATGAGGACATAGAGTTTCTGCATGCTAGTAATAAGAAGTTAGAAATACCAAAGAACATATTCTCATTCTTAAATGTTGAGTGAGAAATAATCACACCATAATGAGAGAATGCATGTTTGAGAGCGACCAATAAGCATTTCGCCTCGACTTCTGCCTCACTTAACAGGATTTTATGATAATTGCATTTAATAAGACGGCTTTTTTATGGGTCTCACATGTGTGCAGGTAGGAATGAAGAGAGAAATCCTACACACGTTGAATGGTGGGAAGGAAACCTTCTGAATTATTTCTGAACACCCCACAAGATCGTGGGAAATAAAAATCTTTTTCTGATGATCTCTAAGAAAGGAAATCAACCATATGAAAGGATGGGAGTACTTACCACCTTCACATATGATTGGCAATGACGAAAGCACCACTCTCACAACATCCAATAGAAACGTCTTCGGCTCGTCTTTTTCATCTTCTTGGTCTTCGTCTTCAGCTTCAACTGTTGATGATAACCCTTGAACTTCATAAAACTTTGACAATTTGTAACTCTCTTCCTCTATTTCCTTATTGCTTGAAACTTCTTTATAAATTTTTCTTCCTCATGGCTTTATTGATAAAATAAATCCTAAATGCAAATCTTTTTGAATTATTATTATTATTTTTATTTTATTTTTTTGAAGATATATGTTTTTTTTGATACAAAGATTGCAACTACAATAAAAATTAAATTAAATTAACATGGCCATGAAAGAAGTACTTTACCACTTGAATCTTCACAACTTGTAATGTCTTCGTATCATAAAATTAAATAACTCTCATCTTTTGATTTTCTTTGCTCTTGTAAATAAGTCTTCGTACTTGGATATAAAATTATGCTCATTGTATTGTAAGTCTTCAACATGTATATAAAATCTGCTCATTGTATGTTGCTTCACTTGGATATTAAATTTGCTCTTTTTTGTATTGTTGCTTATAAACCTTAAACGTCTTCAATTTTCCTTATAGATTTTGATGTCTCTTCCTTGTTGATGATGATGTGTTTCCATGGACCTGTTGTTGGAGAGAGGGAGAATGGTGCTAACTGCAAATCAAACTACAAGAAGGTGGTTTTCATCTATAGACGTCACCCTAATGATTGAAAAAATTAGCACTCAAGAGATCAAAAATAGTGCTGAAAAATGGTGTGAATTTGGGTAGCTCACCGTTCTACCCGGAATTAACGTACGGTGACACACACTCAAAAGAAAGCTCTTTAGTCATCTACAAAGATTTTTTTGGTCTGGTGCCTCGGTTGATTTGAAAATAGGTGATATCCACTAATGATTGATCAACAAATCTAATAATGCATTTCCCCCTGCTCCTCATTTGCCACCGGCATGATTAAATCCAATATTTAACACTCTAACAAGTAAGAAATCCGAACGTAGTTCCCTAACACTTCCAAGTTCAGTTATGTCGGTCAGAAATCTCCATGTAAACATACCCATAAGTATGCTAGTGACTCTAAAATCTCTACAAGTTGAAGGTTTTTATTTGTTTTTTTAATGCAATAATTACAAAATTTTTGAAAAATTCGACTCAAGAAAGTTAAAATTCTATATGCAAAATTGGAAACACTCCCCCACACTTAAACTTTACATTGTCCTCAATGTAATTGAGTCATCCAAAGTAAAATAAGGTGGGAAATAAAAATATGGTATGCAAAACTAAGAAAAATAAAACATAAAGATAGAAATAAAAAACCAGTGGGTTGCTTCCCGTATAGCGCTTAGTTTAACGTCCTCAACCTGACTTGACACTCATTCAAATTACTCCTCCAGAGGGAGCGAATCATGAAACTCAAGGGAATCTACATCCACCTTGTCGTGTGGAACCTCCCCATATACCAATAATCTGAAAACCTGGTAGTCGACCCGGTAAACAATCTGCAATTCTAGTAACAACTTCACACAATTATTAACATAAGGTGTAAATATAAATAATGAAATTGTTATTTTATGGAAGTCTCCCCCACACTTAGTCCTTTCTACACTCGGAAGTGGATATAGAACATAAAATATG
>NC_039362.1:95158591-95158834 GCF_003573695.1 Papaver somniferum | reverse complement strand
CCATCCTTTCTTTAGCTCCGTTTATCATGTTCACTTGCAATATCTGAATGAGAATTCTGTTTTGGAGATTATTTAATTAAATCGATCATTTCTCCATTTTAATTCCTGCTGTTGTCCGAAATGTCCATTTTACCCTTTTGCCTAAAACTTCCGCCAATACCAACAACGACCGCACTAAGCACCTCAAACCCCAGTTCAAATATTATGTTTGGTGCAATATATTTCCTGACCGGGAGAAGTAGA
>NC_039362.1:95132569-95158581 GCF_003573695.1 Papaver somniferum | reverse complement strand
TTCTAGTAACAACTTCACACAATTATTAACATAAGGTGTAAATATAAATAATGAAATTGTTATTTTATGGAAGTCTCCCCCACACTTAGTCCTTTCTACACTCGGAAGTGGATATAGAACATAAAATATGGGAACTTCTTCGGGTTCCTCTCGGTGAACCTGCACAATGCTAGAATCAAACACATCTAGTAATGGATGATTAGAAGTAAAATAATTATTTAAACTTTTAGAAGCACAAATACTCAATTCTAAGTGATGTGAATCAAAAGATTTAGAAATATGCAAAGGATTAGACAAACCTTCCACAATCTCTTTTATTACAGGATCCTCATCATTACTAAAGAATTGCAATGAATTATTTACCTCATGTATATCGTGGTCCTCTATTAAGCTATTTAGCCATTCTTCATCGGTTTTTGCTTCAACTAAAGTCTCAGCATCATTATAATCCTTGGCAAGCTCAATTGGGTCTTCCAAAACTTTAATCAATTTGGTTTCATTCTCAATCTCAATCTCGTCAACAATCTCATTATCGAAATCAGAATCTTCTCCTATAAAGTCTAGTTCATTGGTGCAAATCCTAGGGTCTTCCGTATGAGTCTCCGGCGATGGAATAATTGGGTTTATTTCCTGCAAAACAACCGGCCTAAAAAAATTGTAATCTGGATATTCTTCATAACGTTTATATGCATTTGAGTATGTTATACCGTTCACAACAATGGTTCGGTCGGCTCCTCCTTTTGAATAGGAGAATTATTACGATCCGGAGTTGGAATAACTTTATCACTATTACATGGAATTTCCAAAGGTTGCTCATATTCAAAATATTATTTGTCGTCCATAGGAATTTCGGAATTGTTTTGGTTTTTAGGCCATACTTCTTCCTCATCCCTATTTTTACCGAGTTGAGAAATTTGTTCGTATAATTTCTTTGAATTCCTTTGAATTTCTCGATGTGATTCCTCCCACTCATCATAGGTTTGAAGTGATTCTTGCATCATGGTACACATCCGTTCTGCAAAACTAGAGAATTTCTGATCAAAAGTATAACTATCCTCCCGTCCTTGTGGTTGCTCCCTTACATACCCGTCATAAGTTTGTTGATATGCATGAGAGTACCCGTAAGGTTTCATGGGATATGGATCATGGCCAAATGATTGGTTTTGATTATATCCTTGATATGCTTGGTAATTATCATAAGACTGAGATTGAATACCACATTGACTAGTATCAAATTGATCACCACTGTGATGTGATTGATCTTGTACACCGTACATGTTATTTCCAAATGGAAACATGACGATGATACAAAATTGTAACAATTAAAATTAATTAAACCTAAAAATAAAAATAAAAATAAATAATTATGCACACAAATCGTTTAAATAAATTTTCCACCGTTCAAGACGGGCTATGAATACTATCAACTCATCGTGACACAATATAAAAATAAAATCAAGAAGCAAAATAAAAATTAAAAAAAAAAGAAACAACAACTAAAGTACTTCAAAAAAAAAATAACAACTAAAGCTAAAATAAAAATAAGTTAAAGAAAAATCTTAAAATAAAATTACTAAAATAAAATAAAACAACTAAAAGCTAGCGACTGCTCATCGGCGCCAAAATTTGGTGCGCGTCGTTTACACGACAAATTAATTACTTCTTTCCACACAATTAACTGGTAATATAATGGCAAGGAGTTCGTTCCCACGAAGAGCAGGGAGTTTCTAGTGGATAAAAGTAACCAAAAAGGGGGATTTTTAGATTTTTAAATTAAAGTAACTAATAAAAGAAAATAATAATACTTTGCTGTAAATAATAATAAAGAAGATGAATAGGAAATCATTCGCCGTCACTGAACCGAAGCTTAATTAAATACAAATTTATTTCTTGTTGAACTTATATTGTTACCAACCGTAGAATAGCAATAAGCTTTGTTATCCTCCGGATTCCTACTGCCACTGTATACGGAAGCGCTCGACTACCAGATTCTATTCAACTAACCCACCAAGAATAATCTCTCAAGGTGTAAATTAGTCGAATGTTTTACACTCTGCGATTCAGGTTGATCCTAACATCAGACGCATAAGCTCGGCCTGCTTACTAGTGTTATCTTTACACACAATTGCTTAACAAAATCCCTCTGTCAGCTCTTGCGATTTACTATTGTGTAAAGAGTTGATATGACAATTACACGTATCACACAACCCTAAACTAGTAGAAGAAATATTGATTGGTTAATTTAATTGATCATTTTAAATAACCCCTCAATATTCTTAGACAATAAAAATAATAAAGATAATCAACAATAAAATAAAACTTGAAATAAACGTGGTAAAAGAAAATAATGCTTCATTGTTCAGGACTTTAAAATCATCCCTAATCAATTAAAAATTTAGCTACTCATAGTTAAAAAACATTGGCAAATAAATAAACTAAAAAAGAAGGAATTAAAAACAAAAGCTCTCTGTGTTTCTATCTTCCTCCCTGGAGAAGAATGTAAAGGAAGATGTGAAAGAAGAAGTGTATTTTTCTCACTCACTCGACCTCTATTTATACAGAAAGGTTGCCACCATTCCCCTCTGTCCATCCAGAAAATCCGTAACAAAGTATTTAATTTATCCTCGACCGACTTCATTCACCTCACGGTAACAAAATGCTACGTGGCTCTGTTTTTATCTAACTGTCTGCCAAATTCAGAATTAATTACATGAGAGAATAAGTGCTTTTGATACGTTGTAGCGCGGAGCCACTTAATATTATGTTCATGCTTTGTTAATGGACCAATCTGCAACGAGACCCGCTTGAGTTGATGTGTTTCCATAATCACCATCGGTACATCCAAATTGATGTGTAGTTGCTACACCAAATTTTCACCTGAGCCCAACATGTCAGAGACATTGTTTCTGAATTATGATAGCTTCTTCAGTCGGGTCCCTCACTCCCTCTTCACTTTTCTTCTACTTAATAAGCAACATATCTTGGACATGGACCTCGTTTTCCAATTAAATAATCAAACCAGTTTTAATTAATTTATTACTCGTTAAGGCCCACCATCCTTTCTTTAGCTCCGTTTATCATGTTCACTTGCAATATCTGAATGAGAATTCTGTTTTGGAGATTATTTAATTAAATCGATCATTTCTCCATTTTAATTCCTGCTGTTGTCCGAAATGTCCATTTTACCCTTTTGCCTAAAACTTCCGCCAATACCAACAACGACCGCACTAAGCACCTCAAACCCCAGTTCAAATATTATGTTTGGTGCAATATATTTCCTGACCGGGAGAAGTAGAAAAACATGGTCGCCCTAGCAAATGGAAGGGTGCTAATATTAGTTTCCTGTAAAATGACCATTTTGTAATTGAACGAGTTTCACTTTGCTTTTGGCCCTTCTCCACTTGTAGCTAGCTTCTTTTATCGCACAATTAAGTGCAAATTCACTTCTTTTTGGATGATTCACCTACCGAAAGATAAATACAAGAAAACAAACATAATATACAATAATCTTCAACAAAACCAAAAAATACTAACATGGAATTGACACCAATTATATCTGAAATATGCACTTATCAAATTCCCCCAAACTTAGCTTTTGCTAGTCCTCGAGCAAATTATCTAACCTAAAATAAAAAAAATCTCTATCGTTGAGGACCCGGTTGCACTTAGCATGTGCAACAAGCCTTTAAACCCCTAGGTGTCCCTAGTGGACGAGTTATAGTCTCGTGAGGGATTACGAGAGGTATAACCACAAAACCTACTCCAACTTCAAAGCGTTTCAGCATCCCAAGCATCCTAAGATCTATGAGGACATAGAGTTTGTGCATGCTAGTAATAAGAAGTTAGAAATACCAAAGAACATATTCTCATTCTTAAATGTTGAGTGAGAAATAATCACACCATAATGAGAGAATGCATGTTTGAGAGCGACCAATAAGCATTTCGCCTCGACTTCTGCCTCACTTAACAGGATTTTATGATAATTGCATTTAATAAGACGGCCTTTTTATGGGTCTCAAATGTGTGCAGGTAGGAATGAAGAGAGAAATCCTACACACG
This sequence comes from Papaver somniferum, assembly GCF_003573695.1. Taxonomy (NCBI): domain Eukaryota; kingdom Viridiplantae; phylum Streptophyta; class Magnoliopsida; order Ranunculales; family Papaveraceae; genus Papaver; species Papaver somniferum. The sequence continues at coordinate 95,154,522 of NC_039362.1, read as the reverse complement.
TTGAATGGTGGGAAGGAAACCTTCTGAATTATTTCTGAACACCCCACAAGATCGTGGGAAATAAAAATCTTTTTCTGATGATCTCTAAGAAAAGAAATCAACCATATGCAAGGATGGGAGTACTTACCACCTTCACATCTGATTGGCAATGACGAAAGCACCACTCTCACAACATCCAATAGAAACGTCTTCGGCTCGTCTTTTTCATCTTCTTGGTCTTCGTCTTCGGCTTCAACTGTTGATGATAACCCTTGAACTTCATAAAACTTATACAATTTGTAACCCTCTTCCTCTATTTCCTTATTGCTTGAAACTTCTTTATAGATTTTTCTTCCTCATGGCTTTATTGATAAAATAAATCCTAAATGCAAATCTTTTTGTATTATTATTATTTTTATTTTATTTTTTTGAAGATATATGTTTTTTTTTTGCTACAAAGATTGCAACTACAACAAAAATTAAATTAAGTTAACATGGCCATGAAAGAAGTACTTTACCACTTGAATCTTCACAACTTGTAATGTCTTCGTATCATAAAATTAAATAACTCTCATCTTTTGATTTTCTTTGCTCTTGTAAATAAGTCTTCGTACTTGGATATAAAATTATGCTCATTGTATTGTAAGTCTTCAACATGTATATAAAATCTGCTCATTGTATGTTGCTTCACTTGGATATGAAATTTGCTCTTTTTTGTATTGTTGCTTATAAACCTTAAACGTCTTCAATTTTCCTTGTAGATTATGATGTCGCTTCCTTGTTGATGATGATGTGTTTCCATGGACCTGTTGTTGGCGAGAGGGAGAATGGTGCTAACTGCAAATCAAACTACAAGAAGGTGGTTTCCATCTATAGACGTCACCCTCATGATTGACAAAATTAGCACTCAAGAGATCAAAAATAGTGCTGAAAAATGGTGTGAATTTGGGTAGCTCACCATTCTACCCGGAATTAACGTACGGTGACACACACTCTAAAGAAAGCTCTTTAGTCATCTACAAAGATTTTTTTGGTTTGGTGCCTCGGTTGATTTGAAAATAGGTAATATCCACTAATGATTGATCAACAACTCTAATAATGCATTTCCCCTGCTCCTCATTTACCACCGGCATGATTAAATCCAATATTTAACACTCTAACAAATAAGAAATCCGAACGTAGTTCCCTAACACTTCCAAGTTCAGTTATGTCGGTCAGAAATCTCTATGTAAACATACCCAGAAGTATGCTAGTGACTCTAAAATCTCTACAAGTTGAAGGTTTTTATTTGTTTTTTTTTTAATGCAATAATTACAAAATTTTTGAAAAATTCGACTCAAGAAAGTTAAAATTCTATATGCAAAATTGGAAACACTCCCCCACACTTAAACTTTACATTGTCCTCAATGTAATTGAGTCATCCAAAGTAAAATAAGGTGGGAAATAAAAATATGGTATGCAAAACTAAGAAAAATAAAACATAGAGATAGAAATAAAAAACCAGTGGGTTGCCTCCCGTCTAGCGCTTAGTTTAACGTCCTCAACCTGACTTGACACTCCTTCAAATTACTCCTCCAGAGGGAGCGAATCATGAAACTCAAGGGAATCTACATCCACCTTGTCGCGTGGAACCTCTCCATATATACCAATAATCTGAAAACCTGGTAGTCGACCCAGTAAACAATCTGCATTTCTAGTAACAACTTCACACAATTATTAACATAAGGTGTAAATATAAATAATGAAATTGTTATTTTATGGAAGTCTCCCCCACACTTAGTCCTTTCTACACTCGGAAGTGGATATAGAACATAAAATATGAGGACTTCTTCGGGTTCCTCTCGGTGAACCTGCACAATGCTAGAATCAAACACATCTAGTAATGGATGATTAGAAGTAAAATAATTATTTAAAATTTAAGAAGCACAAATACTCAATCCTAAGTGATGTGAATCAAAAGATTTAGAAATATGCAAAGGATTAGACAAACCTTCCACAATCTCTTTTATTACAGGATCCTCATCATTCTTAAAGAATTGCAATGAATTATTTACCTCATGTATATCGTGGTCCTCTATTAAGCTATTTAGCCATTCTTCATCGGTTTTTGCTTCAACTAAAGTCTCAGCATCATTATAATCCTTGGCAAGCTCAATTGGGTCTTCCACAACTTTAATCAATTTGGTTTCATTATCAATCTCAATCTCGTCAACAATCTCATTATCGGAATCAGAATCTTCTCCTATAAAGTCTAGTTCATTGGTGCAAATCCTAGGGTCTTACGTATGAGTCTCCGGCAATGGAATAATTGGGTTTACTTCCTGCAAAACAACCGGCCTAAAAACATTGTAATCTGGATATTCTTCATAACGTTGATATGCATTTGAGTATGTTATACCGTTCACAACAATGGTTCGGTCATTCCAAGGCTCCTCCTTTTGAATAGGCGAATTATTACGATCCGGAGTTGGAATAACTTTATCACTATTACATGGAATTTCCAAAGGTTGCTCATCTTCAAAATATTATTTGTCGTCCATAGGAATTTCGGAATTGTTTTGGTTTTTAGGCCATACTTCTTCTTCATCCCTATTTTTACCGAGTTGAGAAATTTGTTCGTATAATTTCTTTGAATTCCTCGATGTGATTCCTCCCACTCATCATAGGTTTGAAGTGATTCTTGCATCATGGTACACATCCGTTCTGCAAAACTAGAGAATTTCTGATCAAAAGTATAACTATCCTCCCGTCCTTGTGGTTGCTCCCTTACATACCCGTCATAAGTTTGTTGATATGCATGAGAGTACCCGTAAGGTTTCATGGGATATGGATCATGGCCAAATTATCGGTTTTGATTATATCCTTGATATGCTTGGTAATTATCATAAGACTGAGATTGAATACCACATTGACTAGTATCAAATTGATCACCACTGTGATGTGATCGATCTTGTACACCGTACATGTTATTTCCAAATGGAAACATGACGATGATACAAAATTGTAACAATTAAAATTAATTAAACCTAAAAATAAAAATAAAAATAAATAATTATGCACACAAATCGTTTAAATAAATTCTCCCCCGTTCAAGACGGGCTATGAATACTATCAACTCATCGTGACACAATATAAAAATGAAATCAAGAAGCAAAATAAAAATTAAAAAAAAAAGAAACAACAACTAAAGTACTTCAAAAAAAAAATAACAACTAAAGCTAAAATAAAACTAAGTTAAAGAAAAATCTTAAAATAAAAGTACTAAATAAAATTACTAAAAGAAAATAAAACAACTAAAAGCTACAGACTGCTCAACGGCGGTAAAATTTGGTGCGCGTCGTTTACACAACAAATTAATTACTTCTTTCCACACAATTAACTGGTAATATAATGGCAAGGAGTTCGTTCCCACGAAGAGAAGGGAGTTTCTAATTGATAAAAGTAACCAAAAAGGGGGATTTTTAGATTTTTAAATTAAAGTAACTAATAAAAGAAAATAATAATACTTTGCTGTAAATAATAATAAAGAAGATGATTAGGGAATCATTCGCCGTCACTGAACCGAAGCTTAATTAAATACAAATTTATTTCTTGTTGAACTTATATTGTTACCAACCGTAGAATAACAATAAGCTTTGTTATCCTCCGGATTCCTACTGCCACTGGATACGGAAGCGCTCGACTACCAGATTCTATTCAACTAACCCACCAAGAATAATCTCTCAAGGTGTAAATTAGTTGAATGTTTTACACTCTGCGATTCAGGTTGATCCTAACATCAGACGCATAAGCTCGGCCTGGTTACTAGTGTTATCTTTATACACAATTGCTTAACAAAATCCCTCTGTCAGCTCTTGCGATTTACTATTGTGTAAAGAGTTGATATGACAATTACACGTATCACACAACCCTAAACTAGTAGAAGAAATATTGATTGGTTAATTTAATTGATCATTTTAAATAACCCCTCAATATTCTTAGACAATAAAAATAATAAAGATAATCAACAATAAAATAAAACTTGAAATAAACGTGGTTAAAGAAAATAATGCTTCATTGTTCAGGACTTTAAAATCATCCCTAATCAATTAAAAATTTAGCTACTCATAGTTAAAAAACATTGGCAAATAAATAATCTAAAAAAGAAGGAATTAAAAACAAAAGCTCTCTCTGTTTCTATCTTCCTCCCTGGAGAAGAATGTAAAGGAAGATGTGAAAGAAGAAGTTTATTTTTCTCACTCACTCGACCTCTATTTATACAGAAAGGTCGCCACCATTCCCCTCTGTCCATCCAGAAAATCCGTAACAAAGTATTTAATTTATCCTCGACCGACTTCATTCACCTCACGTTAACAAAATGCTACGTGGCTCTGTTTTTATCTAACCGTCTGCCAAATTCAGAATTAGTTGCATGAGAGAATAAGTGCTTTTGATACGTTGTAGCGCGGAGCAACTTAATATTATGTTCATGCTTTGTTAATGGACCAATCTGCAACGAGACCCGCTTGAGTTGATGTGTTTCCATAATCACCATCGGTACATCCAAATTGATGTGTAGTTGCTACACCAAATTTTCACCTGAGCCCAACATGTCAGAGACATTGTTTCTGAATTCTGATAGCTTCTTCAGTCGGGTCCCTCACTCCCTCTTCACTTTTCTTCTACTTAATCAGCAACATATCTTGGCCATGGACCTCGTTTTTCAGTTAAATAATCAAACCAGTTTTAATTAATTTATTACTCGTTAAGGCCCACCATCCTTTCTTTAGCTCCGTTTATCATGTTCACTTGCAATATCTGAATAAGAATTCTATTTTGGAGATTATTTAATTAAATCGATCATTTCTCCATTTTAATTCTTGCTGTTGTCCGAAATGTCCATTTTACCCTTTTGCCTAAAACTCCCGCCAATACCAACAACGACCGCAACAAGCACCTCAAACCCTAGTTCAAATATTATGTTTGGTGCAATATATTTCCTGATCGGGAGAAGTAGACAAACTTGGTCGCCCTTAGAAAATGGAAGGGTGCTAATATTAGTTTCCTAGAAATCTTGTAATGAACGAGTTTCACTTTGTCTTTGGCCATTCTCCACTTATAGCTAGCTTCTTTTATCGCACAATTAAGTGCAAATTCACTTCTTTTTGGATGATTCACCTACTGAAAGAAAAATACAAGAAAACAAACATAATATACAATAATCGTCAAGAAAACCAAGAAATACTAACATGGAATTGATACCAATTATTTGTGAAATATGCACTTATCAGCATTCAACGTCATCTCATACCAAACCCTTTTTAACTCTACAACTCTACCGCTACTTTTTTTGTTTTTAGGAAAACTCCCAAGGGAGTGGAGCTAAAACCAAATATTTTGCCGTGCGTATACCCTCAGTTGGCGCTGCCACTCCAGAGCATATTGATCAATGCATTTTACTAGTTACCAACTATTATGGATCAATCCCGCGTCTCTGTAGCTCGTTTGTATTGAAATGGTTAGTACAAACTGGATTGCAGCATAAGTATTCAAATTTTACGTAGTTCCAACTTTGACAAAGAAAACCATCAACAACTGCACCTATGGTGATCACAAGTTTTTGTTAATATGGCAACTATTGAACTACACACTCTACCTAGTTCTCTGTTTTCAATATTTCTATGGAAGCTTACATGCAACAAATAATTTTTTAACTCGTGCAAATGTGCATTTGAACAATATTTTGAAGGACCACATACGAATTATTTGCTATAATTATAAGACTATTATTGAAAATTTGCATATGGAAATGACCACACATGAAGATTATATTCAAACAACAAGTTCTACAAGTCCCTCCAGCTAAATTAGGTATGATGTATCAACTTCCATATATTATTCTCTTTTATGAAAAAAAAAATAGGTATGATATATTATTCTCTTCTATCAAAAAAAAAAAAAAAAATTTAGGTATGATGTATCAACTTGTAGTACCGTAAGCCTATATGGCATATTAACTAGGATGATGGCTCCACCATAAACAAAAGAAACCCGTTATAGGGGCTGAAGGAATTACTAGAAGGACTGAACCATGATAATAATGTCCTTCTAGTTGGTTAGGTGATGTCCTATTGGTACAACAAAATGACTAGATTACCCTTTTCACCTTAAATGGACTAATTTACCCTTACTTTTTTAGTTAAAAAGACTTAATTGTCCTCCTCTATTTTTAAACCTAATGAATCAGAAAAAACCAAATCAGATTTTTTTTTCATCTTCATCTTTTCTTCTCCTCCTCCCATCAACCGTAACCTCCATTAAAACTGAAATTTTCATCATCTTCGATTAATCAGCGATTTGAAAAATTGATAATCGTAGATTCAAAACTATATTAGAGATGTCGAAGAAGAAGGTTGACGAAGATTGTAGCCGTTCTAATCAACCACATCCTCTAATAGTTTAAGAACATCAATTTGAAATTCCTCAATCGTCAAAATCAACTGGAATGACTTATTTGAGGTATGTTTCGAAAAACCCAGTTAGGGTTTAGTTTATTGTGTTGGATTTAAGTTAGTTTTGTATCAAAAATTAGGGTTTTGTATGAAAATTGAAATTGAAATTTGTGGTTGCATGTGAGTTACTGTTGGTAATAACTCAAATACGAACCGTAACTGTAGATTGGGTTGATATTACGGATTGTTTTAACTCAAATACCAACCGTAAGTTCTTAGTTTTGAGAAATAGGTTCAGTTACGATTTTTTTTTACAACCGTAAATAGGATTACGGTTTGTATCGATACTTGAATTATGAACCGTAATTCTTCCTTCATGTTTTAAAAAAAATTACAGTTTTTATTTGCATCACATTTATCAAGCGTAATTGAGTTAAGGTTGTCGTTAGAGCATTGCTCGGTCGAACCCGCATGTGTTGCTATCTCAAGCATGTTTGTCAATGTTAGTGATCACAACTATAAGTCTTGATTTCTAGCCTATATAGCTAAAGGTTTCGGACTAGGATAGAAAGTGTAGTTGAGCTCAAGACTCCATGGCAATCATCATACAAGACGAAGGACTACTCAAGGAACTGGTGGATATTCATCGACTAAAAGGTATGTGGAGACTTGAACTTATTTGTCACTCAAAAGTATATCTACTCTATCTCCTATTCTTGAGACAAAAGTCGTTTTGATATATAGACTTTTATTATACACATTTGCTATTTCGAGCCAAGTGTAACTCGCCTATCTATTCCTCGAAATATGTGTTGGTAAGCTTTCGCTTTAGCCAAATTCATCTTTACCTAGTTACGAATGTCATGTTATGTTTCAATCACTTCGGAAATTGCTCTGACGAAAAATGGTCTGTGAATAACGGCTATATAACGTCCTCTGAGAATGTTTCAATGATTGAAACGAGAGTTTAGATTACATAACCATTGGTAGGATATAAGCATTGTTGTGGAAACACATATATGTATAAGTCTTTATTCCTTGAACCAAAGTTTGCGAACTTTGTTGATCAAGAGAATCGGAGTGTGGCGTGAGCCAAGTTCGCGAACTCAGTCCATGAACTGGCGGAAGTTCTCGACCCGAGAATTTCTGCTGAAGTTTGTGAACTCCTTCCGTGAGCTCAAGTTCGCGGACTGGGTTATATCTAAAATCGGTTGTTCTTTAACTCATGTTTATATAAACTAAGTAATGCTTTTGCAAACGTGGCTATAAAGTTCATGAACCGATTCGAGTGAATCAAACCGTTTTTGCTTCGATTGTGTCTTGTGTAGTTACATAAGATCTAAGCAATTGAACAACTCTCTAACTAGTTCATTTGAGTCATTTGAACTAGTTATGGTGAAGAAGAATATGGTGGATATGAAAGTAATCATATGGCTAACCATTTGGTTAACTATTATTGAACCAACAAATGTTAATGTTTGGGAACGGCTACATAAACCTGTAGATGGGGAAAAACGATTTGCTGGTTTTTAAGGAATTGAGGAGACGACCGTACGGAGGAGACTCCTCGAACCGATCGAAATGTTAAACCTCAAACAGATGCACCGCTGCAAAGGGGGTGCTTTAGATTCGAGAGATCAATCTGTAGTACCCCGGCCTAAATCAAGACAATGACCGTTCCATAGTAAATTCGGTTACAAGAGAGGATGGGTTGATCTGTAGGAGGGAAGCTGGGAATGTGTGGAATAAATTATAATTAAAGATTGTGGTTGTATGAATTCTGAATACGATAAGCTCTGAGTGATTGAAATTGCTCAATTGAGAGTAGTTACTCAATTGATGAGTTGATGATCTCGTGTTGTCGATGAGACATGAGATTGATGATACTGTTGATGCTTCAATCATGATTCAGAGACTTATTTATATTGCTGGAATTTTAGACACCATGATCCCATGAAGTGTGACAGTTGATGGAATCAAGGAATGGGAAAGTGGAGATCGTGTTTGAAACCAGTTTCTCAACATGTGGAGACTTGGTCGATTTTCCACCCACTACCTCGTGAATTCCTTCAACTGATTGCACGACTTGTTCACATTCCATCGTGTGTTTGAACACACGTGCCGTAGACCGCCAGACCAAAACCCTAAGTGATATCCCCCCAAGTGACACGATTGACGTCTCGTGGTTTGTTAGTCAATTGATGACTTCGTGGTTTGATGGGACGATGAGTCCATGTAGTTGCTGAGTGTCGAACATGATGTTCTGAAACTCATGAATTGAACATATCATGAGACAGATATATAATTCTTACGATGAAGTGAGCAAGTGTTTCTCATTCGATGGATCGTTGAATATTGATTGTTGAACCAATATTCCTTGGTTTGAGAAAATATTTATCATCTGAGCAAGTGTTGCTCATGTGATGAATTGTTGAATGTTTGATCGTCTGAGCATGTGTTGCTCATCTGATGGATTATTGGAAGCGTACCAAAAATATTAATTAGATACTGGTCGTTGAACCGAGCATAATTAATAAAATTAATGACCATGAGGCCGTCGTAAAATTATTAAGGTTGGAATCTGGAATGATGATCCTTGGATTCAAAAACCCTAATTTGATCAATTGATGATCAGTTCATGGTTCGTCTGAAGTTTAACCATGAGACGAAGGAGGGAGCGACTACATGGGACCGTGGATCAACCATGTAGTGTCCATATGCTCACGTGAGCAAATACGAAGAACTCCTGAAGAGTTGATGATTTGTTGGTGGAAGAATGATTAAATGCTGGCTTAATCATTTATTCAAAAATGCTCGTCTGAGCCTTAGGTGAGAAAACCTAATTAATTATGACGAGGGGAGGGACCGACCATGGAGTCATGAAACCGGCCCTGGGTTGTCACGTGACCGCCTGACGATCACTTCATGAAAATCCAAAGTGTTTGGAAGAGTTTTGGACCTAATACGAGCAATTGTGCAAATTAGGTCAAAACTGTGAAAATTGATGGGACCGGATTCCGTGAGCCAAAGATCCAATCTTGGTCGGTCAAGATAGCGTTCTCATGTCCCCAAGGCATCCGCGTCTCAGTCCTGAGAATTTTGATATTTTCTGGCGTGCAATTGAGCATCCATTCGAGAAAATATGCCAAAATTAGGGTTTCGACGAAACTGAGGAAAACACCATGAGATGATGAAAAATAATTATAAAATAAGGAATGAGGAGGCGTGGGACCGCCATGGTCAAGGCATGGTCGGTTGGTCGTGACCACGGTCCCGTGGTGCCTTTTCCTTAATTTTATAATATTTTGATGATTTTATAAAAAATTCAAGAATTTTGAGAAATTTGATGAATTTAGGGAGTTTCCATGAATTGAAGGAGTTTTCATGAGTTCATGGAAGCAAAATATTAAAATAATAAAAAACACCGGCGTGTGGGACCACGGAGGCATGGCCGGCCGGCTATGGCCCGTCCCACGAGTTCTCATAATTTTTTAATATTTGTAGGTATTTTTGATGATTTGAGGGAATTTTTCCTAATTTGAGAGAAATGCCATAAAATCAAGGAATTTGATGAATTCAAGGAAAAATAGGATAAATAATAATAAAATAATAAAGCAAAGGGCGTGTGGGACCGGCTAGGGCATGGCCGGCCGGCTAGTGGCCCGGTCCCACAAGTTTTCATAATTTTATTTTATTTTATTATTATATGATGATTTTTGCAAAAAATACCATGAAATCAAGGAGTTTTTCATGAAATTAGAGAAATAATAATAATAATAATATAAAATAATAAAGAACCATGGGGTGTGGGGTCGGCTGGGACCAAGGCATGGCTAGTTGGCCAATGGTCACGCCCCACACTCCTTTTCTTAATTTTATATTGTTTGTTATGGATTTATGGAAGTACCATGAAACCGAGGAGCTTCCTCGAGACGAAGGAGATTTGATCAGATGAGAGAATTTTCATCAAATCATGGAAAATAATAAAAATATATTAAAAATATAAAACTGGCGTGGAACTGACCACGACAAGGTCGGTAAGTCGTGTGTCCATGTTCCCAGCACCTTGGTCAATATTTTTAATTATTTATTATTTTCTTCCCTATTTTTCATAGGTTCATCGTTTCGTTGTATTTTGAAATACTCGTTCGTGCGGTGACTGTTAGTGTATCGTCGTTGAATACACTTTCACCATTTGAATCGGGGCTTACTTAGAGGTAGCTCAGACGCCCGGTTGTTGATTATTTATTACTAATTGTGGAATTCAGTGGATAATAATTCACAAAACTGAGTAATAAGATGTTTATTATTAATTCATAGGATCAGCTGAGGATTTGACTATGAATTCAGAATAATAAAGTGAGCATTATCATTCCATGGGATCGTAGATTCGACCATAGAATCGGAGTAATTAAGTTTTATTTATTACCATTTATGAGACCAGTTGTGGATTCGATCATGAAATCGGAGTAATGAGATAATATAGTTATTGTTATTCTATGAGATCAAGTCGTGGATTCGATCATAGAATCAGAACAATTGTTTATTGCCATTCCGTGGGACCAGTCGCAGATTCGACCATGGAATAGTAGCAATTGTTATTGCCATTCCATGGGACCAGTCGTGGATTCGACCATGGAATAGGAGCAATCGTTATTGCCATTCCATGGGACCAGTCGTGGATTCGACCATGGAACAGGATTAATTGTTATTTCCATTCCATAGGACCAGTCGTGGGTTCGACCATGGAATAGGAGCAATAATAGATTATTCTGGGAATTCAGTAGTGAATGTCACGACAGAATTAATCTTAATTAGGAATAATTAACTTTGTAGCTCTATACTAGCAGAGCAAGCCATCTAGGAGCATTAATTATCCCGATATGAGCTTGTCGGTAAGTCATATCCTTTATATAGTCAGGGTAAACTCGTTGTTTGTTCCTGAAGACGTTAGCGCTCTATACTAGCAGAGCAAGTTGTCTAGGAGCCGTCCATCTCGTGATACCATATAGAAATAATCCCTGAAAGTGTTCAGTATTCATGAGATATGTCGTTGTCCAGTCGTGAGACTACATATCTACATGTACTCTGAGAGAAAGTACTTTCCGTTGAGAATTCGATGAGAGACCCGTGTCTCAATACTCACGTCTGATTGATGGATCAGAGCTTCGTATAATTATGAGTTTACGATTTTAGCCCTTGCCGAAAATCCACCATCTACATTAAGTCCCCTGCTTACTGAGGGAAGCTGTGTTCCTCAGTCAGCATTAAATGGTGATTTTCCGGCCATGAATAATAATACCAGCAATTGAACTTAGTCGTAAGTTGAGACGTTACCGGATTTAGAGAGCATGAGAAAACCACGACTTGATGAAGGCTTCAATGTCATGATTGGAACGTCGTTTGATGAGCATAAATTGGTGTTGAACCGCTGGTTTGGACGATGGGACCTTGGTCGTTTAGGATTCGCGGGCCGGGCCCAAGAAAGGAATCCGTTTTAGCGCAGACGCTCATTCGTTCGTTAGTTTAAGAAACAACAAAATAGACCCGAGTCTAATGATAAAATTTTTGTCTATGAGCTTTCACGAAAAACAAAATTTTATTTTTAAAATATGTGAGATCTCACAGAGTGGAATAAACTCTCGTTTCAAAGGTGGATGCTCGCGTGAAGGAGCAAAATATATATATATTTTTCAAATTCACGTGAGTTTCACATTAAAATATATTTTATAAAATCAATGTTTTTATTTTGAACAATTGTTGAAAGTAGACAACCATACATGGTGAAAGAATGTCTATATGTGAGTTTTCACAATCGTAGAATGGACGTCTGTCCAGATTTTGAGAAACCAGTGAATGTTCGCATTGTAAAATTTACGTGGGTTGTTCACGGTTTTGTGAAAATCATGTCAGAATTTTGCTCGTCTTATCAGGTTTGAAGGAACGAGCAAGATTTGAAGTATTAACTCATGTACTGTTAGTGGAATCGTAAACAGGTAAGAGTTGAAAGTTACCATTTTTGCAGACGCTGATGTGAGCATCTTTATTCCATGATTCATTGTTTCGTTGAATCCCGCGTTTTGTATAAATGATGCGCTGAATGTTATGCATCTGTCACAAACACTTTGCAAGAATGACTGACTCCCATGATGACACTTTCAAAGACGACGTTTCCAGGGATGACATCTCCGCGGGTGTAACTTCAAGAAATGGTACTTCTGGGACCTCTGAGTGATGGTGAGAGATCCTGCATACTGAGTTGTACTCCTGGTTATTTCATCAACTTTACCACAGGATGATCATGTAGTGAGGTTTCAGATCAATGTAGACTCCTTGGAAATGGAAGAAAGTCTTCGGGCGTAGCACCCAGAAGTAAGGACTACAGGATGTTAGAAAATGACGTGCAGTCCCCAGCCGTTTCTTTGGTGAGTTGTTAGCGCTCCTTGTGTCATGACTTTTTCATGCTCGTGCAATTAGGATCACGAGACCAAGGTTTTGTTATTTTTTTTCAGACCTTTTCTCCATCGATTGACGGTCTTCAACTTGTTCCCAGGCGAACAATTCAGGAATCCAGTACTGATGAAGAAGTCGATGTAAATGTCTCTTTCGTGCAGGTGATCGCGGCATTTCCTTGAATGAAATAATAATAATTTTTGTTGATGAATCCAGGAAGAAATCATTGTAGATAAGAATCATGTTGATGAAGCACACTCTTCGTTGGGAAATGGGAATATGGAGAATTCTCGAAATCCCGAACCGAATGGAGATAGCGGTGTTGTCAACGGAGATTCTGGCATCGTCGAGCCTTCAAATGATTTATAGACTCCCTTAGTAAGTATATCTCCTGTAATTTCTTTAAAGAAGTATGATATCGCTGATTCGTGAATGAATGAATGAAAATCCATGTGAATTTATGGATAACTTTGCCGAAATACGTCATCGGAAAATTTCAGACTTCAGATTTTACTAGAAACGCTGTAGAATCTTCGTCCGAAGTCGTATTTTCGCGGTTGGCATATGTATATTCAAGCCCAGGAAATTTCCAAGCTTTAAAGAAGAAGCTGTTTGAAGTTTGAGCATGTTTAGGGCCTGAAAAAGGCGAAATAGTGAACTTCCAGGAGACCTTCAGAACTTTTTCAGATGGCATGTTGCTCCATGTTTTAGCCACATCTCTTTGCTCGTTCATCGGATTGTCATGAAATTTTGAGAAGTTGTAGAGGACATCCATACGAAGAGAATGGTATATAACCATCTTCAGATAACTCGTATATTGCTCCCAGTTCGTCTTTTAGTACAGGGCAGAGTACAGTTTCTTCAGACGAGGTTACCGTAAAACGTATTTTCATGACTTTCATGCTATTTGATCGTGCCTTGAGTGTATAATGATTAATTTTGATAATGTTGGATTGCTTGTATGATGTATTTTATGATCTCATTTGATTTCAAGCTTAAATGACTCTAACCTCATGTAATCTTCGTATTAGGTGCCAAATACCGAAGTTGGGGATATTGAAACCAATGAGGATAACTCAAACTGCCCTGGAGTTATTGATGAAGAGACAACCATCTCTGAACTTCAAGGAAATGAGAAGGTTGTCATTGAAGTCTTGGAAACTCAGATTGTTGCTGCTTCAGTGATAGAAGAAACCGAAACACCAGTAGAGAATACTGAAGAAACTGTTGCCTTGGAGGTTGCTCCAGTAATTGAGAACCGTATAGTGGTGCATGAATATCCAAGTGCAGGAGTTGATTTTGATCCTCCGTTCGATGCTTCACTCCCGTATCATGAACTAGTTGGCGGATTCAGCGTTCCCATTGGATATGCAGCTATGTACAAGAAACCGTGGAAGATGTATGGGCACATCGTCGTTACCAAGGATCCGGAGCATAGTTATTTCTTGACGAGGCAAGTAGAATCCATCTTGCGTGTTATAAATGATATCCGCATCATAACTGGAAATACTGTCACCCGGGATTCACTCTTTGATTGGGAGTACAACTTGAAGAAAGCTGAAGAACTTGGCTTCAATCTGAAATGGCTTCGTCAAAAGATTGATGCTATCAGGAAAGCAGTGGAAGGTGACACTCCTTTCACCACCAGTGATGCCGTGTTGAAGAAGATGGATGAAGTTGCTGAGCTTGCCAAGAAGCTGGAGGCGGAGAAAGCTGCTTTGCAAGTCTTGGAGGATGCAGAAAAGCAGAAATCTTATTTTGCTGACTTTCTTTAGTTTTCTTTCCATGATATCTTGAACCTTGGACTTCTGAGAGATGTGAGGTTTTATTCTGGTCTTGATTTCTTGGTTGGTTTTGGATTGTGAAATCGATCGTCTTGACCAGTGGACCGTCAATCCCCAGTATTTTGTTGAATCTCTCTCTTTCGTTTTCCCTTCTTCTGGCAGGACCTAAATAGAGGATCTGGGTAGAAAAATTGATGTAAAGACCCAGGTAGTCGAAGTTGGAGGTACCTTGATGAAGGACTTAGCGAAAAGACCTGGTGGACACCGATCGACTGTGGAAGTAATGAATCCCGTCTAGAATTGTTGCTTGCATGTTGTATGCCCTAGAAGCTGTAGGGACCTCATACAAGGTCGGAATTCGATGCTTGACCCCAAATTTTGAAGCTAAAAGACTGAGTTATCAAATGAGAAAAGAATCGCTCAATTTGGAGTTGTAGAGGTCAGCCAACGAAGCGTGCAAATTTGTAATTTGTAATCCCGTACAGATTTTTCAGATTTCGTAGACCTGACAGTAAAGGCCATATCTTTTAGTTCGTATGTCCGATTGATGCACCCTTTTGGTATGTTGTAGAGAGACATAGACGAACATCTTTCGTTGAGGAAGTATTGTCCCATTCCTCACTCATTGGTACGTTTTTGTAAACCCATGGGCTGAAGTATGTTGTACTTTATTTGTAAAACATCTTGTAGAAGACTTTGGCTTGTGACCTTCCACCGTGCAAGATTTCGGAAGATGCTCATGCTAACGTGTTTTCACGTCTACACATATTGATACGAATCATCAGTGCTTGGAGAAGTCCGCTTCACGTGTAACACTTCATAGAATGATAAGTTGATGAAGCCATGTCGTGAGGATGTTTCTCCCGTTGTTGATGCTAAGATCACGATTGAGTTTTCTCCATACATTCTTATTGATGCTGAGACCATGGAAGGATTTTCACTAGATATCCTTGTTGATGTCGATGTTATGGCCAGAGATGCCCCAGAGATCGAAAAGGATGGAACCATGATTATTCGTTGCTCCTCCATTTAGTGAGCATTTATATTGACGAACTGAGTTGAGAATCCAGTATACTGGGAGTTCAACCTGAGTGCTCTTGAAAGCATGACTGTATCGTGAAGCGGCTTTGTAAGTGAATCCACGTTGTTGTGTAAGATATCAGTAGAAATCTCCGTTCTCAGGTTGCCCAGTGTATGTTGAAGTAGTTGGTGACATTCATGTATGAATGATGTTGCATCTGCTTCAGAAGTCTTATAATGAGATAATGAAGACTTATCGAATGTAGTGTCGACCGTGCTGGTGTTGAATCTGTCAAGATATTTGTGTTGGATCCAGAGGCGCCATTATCGAAGGTGTACTCTTTGATTGGGAGTACAATTTGAAGTATTCTTGAGTGTTGAATCGTCATACCCCTTGAGCATGTCTTAGGTTTGATCGTCTTGGGCCCGACTATCTTCTGTTGATTCAGCATTCCTTTCGTTGCAGCAGTGGGATTCAACACTTGTGCAGAAATCAGAGCCTTCTAATTTTGTGGCACACATGAACAATCCTGCAAGGCTATGTAGAAACTCCCAAAGTGTTCTTTGCCATGTTTGGAAATTATCTCAGCAATGAACGTCTCAGTGCTCGATTCGGAGAAATGTTAGATTCAACCAGTTGGTAAAATGCTAATGCGGTGAAGTTACCATTCATAACGTCCTGCAGAGTTGCTAGCAGAATCAAGTCCCCATGATAGGATAGCATGCGAGGAAATAAATGACTTAGACACGGGAGGAATGAGACTTGCCTGAGTGTGGAACCTCTTGATGAATGTCTATGCATCTTTTGCAGGTTCTTGCTTCAATCTCGTCAAAGTTCGAAATTCCTCCAAGTGCTCTGATGATGGGATGTCCGTGATGTGCAACCAAAGACGCTTTGTTAACATGGATCCACGCTCGTCTGAAGAACATGTCATATTCTGGATCATCCTGATTATGTGAAACTTGGTTTCTGTCCAGGTTAAGCTTATGTCCACATTGAGAGTGATGTAGCCATAAATATTTCTAAGCGATCCTTCAAGGACTCTATTTGAGATGGGATCACGGCTAGCTTGTTGTCGAGCGATGTCTGCGGATCCGAGGGTTTTCAGTGGAATGGTGTTGATAGCGGTGCCAGCATGGACCAACGTTCTCCCAAATTCGTTTCTTCTGAGATTGAGTGTGGTAAGCAGTCCCCAGTCGAATATCTCTTGATCTGTGGAGGCTCAAGAAGTATTTCCGGAATGAACTTCTTGACACGATGTGGTTCAGTGCTGTGAACATGTCTCTCCTTTGTGACTTCGACGGATAGAGCAATCCACATTCGACCAAGGATTGAACTGCCTCTTTGACAGGTTGTTCAGAGAGTCGAAGTATTTATTGAGAGAGGATATGTGTACTCCTTCAGTCCCCAGTTGAATCTTGTGTATATCAACCTTCTATTTGAAGATGTGCCTCAAAATATTGCAGTTACTTGTTGGATGATTGATGAATCCATAAAGATGACAGTACCTGGGGTTCTCCATCTTGCTTCAGTTGGCTCTGTTTGATGAACATCAAGTTGATTGTATCATCTTGCACCCAGGCTTCCGGTAACTCGATCACTTCAGGGAGGTTTGAGTCTGTCCGATCATTTCCCGTTTGTTGATGCTAGGTCGAGGTTTGTGCATCTTGGTTATCCTTCCTTTGTGCTTTTGAAGGAGCTGAGGTATGCTTGCATGATGGTTCGACTTTTCTTTTGCTCCCTTATGCAACAACGTTTGTGGAAGGCTGGAGGTTGTACTGCTTGTTGATCAGACGTCTGTTACCTCGAGCGCGGTTCTTCAGCCTTTTGTAGCTTTTGTTATTTCCAGTAAAGCGGGTGCAGTAGTCGCCGATCTCTTCGCCGCTTCATAAAGCTCTGAGAAGGTATGGAAAAGTAGATTTTCCAACAAAACTCTGTAAACCGGTATCATGTTGTTGATACAAAAGTCTACCAATTGTTTCTCTGTGACGCTTGGATCATGACAGTCCAGGGCCTGTGCTCTGAATCTTTTCACATAATCATTGGGATGTTCATCGCTCCTTTGAAGCATTCTTCCTAGATCAGAGAGAGTGACTTGCTCTGGCACGAAGTGTAAAAAGCATTAATCATCTCTCCCCAATCGGTGATACTTCCCGGTGCGTTGTACCAGGTGTATGCTCTGCCTCAGAGACTTCAAAAATTCCTTCAGACGGACGACATGGTTGTGCTCGTGTTCGCCCGAAACCGAGAAATGTGTTTTTGAGTATTGCATGTTCCATCATAAAGAATGAATGTTGGAGCGGTATAACCTTTTGGGAGAGGAATCCTCCGTATGGCAGCGGGGTATGAAGGTTGACGAAGATGGACATATGATGTCTTGTCTTTTCCTCGATCTTCAAAAGAGTGCTCCAGGTCTTCACGAGTGATTGATGAAACTTGTAGGTTCCATTGCTGGAGAGTCATTTGCAGCTTTGCGGGATTCTTCATCATGTACAACATGGATTAGAGAGATTTCAGGATCAACAATTGAAGATGTTTCTTTAACTTTTCCTTTCTCGCGCTGAGGCTGAGTTTGTTCAGACGCAAGCTTTTCTGTGAGAGTTTTGGGATAAGTACACAACTCTTTCTGTGCTGCATCCACGTCAATATGAACCTTTATGAGATCAACAATGGCAGGCTGATTTCCTCTGGTTTCTTCAAGAGATCAAGGAAGAGTAGATTGTTGATGGCGCAAGTGCCGTCACTTGCAGGGGTGATCACTGGAGCACCAGTGCTTGGAGCAGTAGTAGTAGCAGGTTGCGTCGAAGGAGTGGCGTTAGCGGTACCACTAGAGCTTGCGATATTAGGATCGGGTTTTGAACCCGGATTGGTAGACCTAAGACCGTCCATCCTTGTGAGAATTGAGATTGCAACCGAGAGAACGATCTCCCACTTTGGTCGCCAATCTGTAGATGGGGAAAAACGATTTGCTGGTTTTTAAGGAATTGAGGAGACGACCGTATGGAGGAGACTCCTCGAACCGAGCGAAATGTTAAACCTCACACAGATGCACGGCTGCAAAGGGGATGCTTTAGATTCGAGAGATCAATCTGTAGTACTACGGCCTAAATCAAGACAATGACCGTTCCAGAGTAAATTCAGTCACAAGAGAGGATGGGTTGATTTGTAGAAGGGAAGCTGAGAATGTGTGGAATCAATGATAATCAAAGATTGTGGGTGTGTGAATTCTGAATACGATAAGCTCTGAATGATTGAAATTGCTCAATTGAGAGTAGTTGCTCAATTGATGAGTTGATGATCTCGTGTTGTCGATGAGACGTGAGATTAATAATACTGTTGATGCTTCAATCATGATTCCGAGACTTATTTATATTGCTGGAATTTTAGACACCATGATCCCATGAAGTGTGACAGTTGATGGAATCAAGGAGTGGGAAAGTGGAGATCGTGTTTGAAACCAGTTGCTCAACATGTGGAGACTTGGTCGATTTTCCACCCACTACCTCATGAATTCCTTCAACTGATTGCATGACTTGTTCACATTCCATCGTGTGTTTCAACACACGTGCCGTAGACCGCCAGACCAAAACCCTAAGTGATATCCCCCCAAGTGACACGATTGACATCTCGTGGTTTGTTAGTCAATTGATGACTTTGTGGTTTGATGGGACGATGAGTCCATGTAGTTGCTGAGTGTCGAACATGATGTTCTGAAAGTCATGAATTGAACATATCATGAGACAGATATATAATTCTTACGATGAAGTGAGTAAGTGTTGCTCATTCGATGGATCGTTGAATATTGATTGTTGAACCAATATTCCTTGGTTTGAGAAAATATTTATCATCTGAGCAAGTGTTGCTCATGTGATGAATTGTTGAATATTTGATCGTCTGAGCATGTGTTGCTCATCTGATGGATTATTGGAAACGTACCAAAAATATTAATTAGATACTGGTCGTTGAACCGAGCATAATTAATTAAATTAATGACCATGAGGCCGTTGTAAAATTATTAAGGTTGTAATCTGGAATGATGATCCTTGGATTCAAAAACCCTAATTTGATCAATTGATGATCAATTCATGGTTCATCAGAAGTTTAACCATGGGACGAAGGAGGGAGCGACTACATGGAACCATGGATCAACCATGTAGTGTCCATATGCTCACGTGAGCAAATACGAAGAACTCCTGAAGAGTTGACGATTTTTTGGTGGAAGAATGATTAAATGCTGGCTTAATCATTTATTCAAAAATGCTCGTCTGAGCCTTAGGTGAGAAAACCTAATTAATTATGACGAGGCGAGGGACCGACTGATTTAATTTTTTCTGTGTGGTTGTAGTAATGAGGTTCAAACTCTCGGACTTGTGAAGGATTATAGAAAATAAATATATATATACAAATATTGACAAATTGGGCGAGAGGTACTGGGACTAATGATTCGGCCAATTTTCATAACATAGGGCTCAATGATTTATTCTCAACAATAATCGCTCAAAACATAAATTATATGGACTCTTATTTTGCCAAAGTAGATTTTCAAAACATTGATTGTAAGTCCTAAGCATGATGTATCAAAACACCTAAGCCAAGCATACATCATCAAATTAAATAACAACCAATTAATTCAAATCATATTTCAATTTTAAATTAATGCAAAAGTCTTAAAAAGAATTAATGAAATTACCCCAAGTATGAAGTTTGGCCTCCTCCGTCGTCCCAGTGTTGGGTTTTAGCTCATCATAGTAAAAAATGCTCTCAAAATAATTATTTATTGCTCAAAAAGTGGTTTACAAATGATGAAAAGGTGTAAAACAATTGAACAGAAAAATCGCAACAGAAATAGCTGTTGCAAAGGCGCTGTTCAGCTGTTACAAGAAGAACGATAAATGATAACTGCTGTTGTACGACGAACTACGACCCACGAGTGTGCGTCTTAGACTTTGTTGATAAACGACTGCTTCTGCGAGTCCGTTCTTCGTGTTCTTCATCTTCATCAATGGCAGCAGCAGCAGCAGAGAGAAATCATGGTTCTCGATTCTGCAGCGTTCCTTCTCTCCTCCCAACTCTCGACAGCCTCTCTAGTACTCCCAGGGAACATATTTATACACCTACAGCTCGTTGAATCTCCCTCAATTACTCCATATAATTCTCTTTAACTCGGCAGTAAAGAAAAATATTCTTGGGAATATTTTCTTTCCATTCTTGCTCTGGTACGCATAGATTTCCATCCTGGTCACTCTAGAAGTGCTTAAACACGACCCAAAACGTTTCTAGAGCCCTCATGCATGAGAAGAACACGCTCAAATCTTCTCCAATCCCGTGTCCAACCCGTGTTTCCCTGTTTTTCTTCCGTGAATTGTCCAGCTAATTATGGCCAAATTTGATCGAACCAAAATCCCAAAACGTGTTCCTTAACCTATATCACATCTTCCTACCAAGTTTGAGCCATTGAATCGCACCACAACACCTTCATTTTGTCGATTGAAATTCTGCCAGTTGATGAACCAATTTTCCCGCCAAAAAGTTTATTTGAATTTGAGAAGAAGGTGCCCCTTATCCAGAGTGCTGGGGTGCGAATAGTAATTTGGGTGGAAATAGTAATTTTGGGGTGGAAATGATAATTTTTCTGGGATCCTCCGGTACATTTCTGGGACGTTTCCGGTGCATTTCTGGGGTGCCTTTCAGTGCATTTCTCCGGGGTGTAAAACATTACTTATTGAGCAACTCTTTCTACACAAGGGGTATTTCTCCAAAAACACCTAAACAAACATAAAAACACCACAATAAGCAAAAATGGGTACTAACAAAATACACAAAAGAGATGAAAATAGACACATAAATGCGTCTATAAAATACCCCCAAACTTATTACTTGCTAGTCCTCGAGCAAAATTTATTCTTGAAAAGTGACCGAGTTAATCTCGGGTGGGTTTATCAGAGGTGTACCCACAAAAACCAATACTCCAGACCCTAGCTATCTACGCAGAACCTTGGAAAGCACTAAAGAACCTCCTTGGTTGGCATACAATTATTGACTCTAAGAGGAAGAACCCTGATGCGAAATTCCAATTGCTGTACACGAGTTTGCACTCAAGCATACTAAAATCCATATAAGTGACAGAGCTCTACTAAGATAGTTTCACGATGGACATCATACTCGGAGTCAGACTAATCACATGAAAAGATTAAGAAGATGGAAAAAGAAAAATGTAGATGGTTGAAAAGTGAACGGTGTTTCCCATATCTGTCTGAAGGCCTCTGCCAAGATGAACCTAACCTA
>NC_039362.1:94793967-94816467 GCF_003573695.1 Papaver somniferum | reverse complement strand
AGATACTGGGAAGGAATTGGAATGTAATAATATCGATTCATACAAAAGAAAAGGTTCTCTATTGATTCAAACGTTGTACCTGTACTTATGGGATAGGGGTAGAGGAAGAGGAAAGAAGATTTCACATAGTACTTTTGATCGAAAAAGAAATCTGATTTATTTTGTACCCTTCGCTTGATGACAAAATGGGCCAGATTCTACAGGATCAAACCTATGGGACTAAAGTAATGATGGAAGGGAATAAAAAGAAAATAGAAATAAAGAAGAAAATAAATAAGTAGGAAAACCCAGATTCCAAACAAACAAATTCAAACTCGAAAAGGATCTTTCTGATTCTCGAAGAATGAAGGGCAAAGGGATTGATCGAGAAAGATCGCTTGTTCGTATTATAAGATCGTGATTGGATACGCATATGTTTGGTAAAAAGAAGAATCTTCTCCTTTGATAATAATCAAAAAAAGAAAGTGTTCAATTGGGACATGAAAACATGACTGAATTGGTCCTAGTTACTCTTCGGGACGGAGTGGAAGAAGGGAGGAGATTCTCGAACAGGGATCCAATGACTTCGAAAGAGTTGAACGAGGAGTTGTATGAGGTGAAAATATCATGTACGGTTCTGTAGAGGGACAATAAGGGTGACTTATCTGTCAACTTTTCCAAAAAACCAAACTCTGCCTTACGTAAAGTTGCAGAGTACGATTAACCTCTGGATTTAAATTCACTGCTTATATACCTGGTATTGGCCATAATTCACAAGAACATTTTGTAGTCTTAGTAAGAGGAGGCAGGGTTGAAGATTTATCCGGTGTGAGATATCACATTGTTCGAGGAACCCTAGATGTTGTCGGAGTAAAAGATTTTCAACAATGGCGTTCTAGTGCATTGTAGATTCTTATCCAAGACTTGTATCATTTGATGATGACATGTGAATCTCTAGAATCATGTGAAGTGTATGGCTAACCCAATAACGAAAGTTTCGTAAGGGGACTACAGCAGGCTACCATGAGACAAAATATCTTCTTTCTAAAGGGATTTGATTCAGAACTATTATATGTGCAAGGTTCAATATTTAAATCATTTCAGAGGTTTTGCCTGACTTTGTCCATGTCAACAAACAATTCGAAATACCTCGACTTTTTTAGAACATGTCCGAGTCAAATACAAGATTCGAAGCACTTCTTTTTATACTATTTCGGAAACCCAAGGACTCAATCGTATGGATATGTAAAATACAAGATTTCCAATCCTAGCAGGAAAAGGGGGGAAACATATACTTAAATTAAAGTGAGTAAACCTAATTCCATACTCGATCTCATAGATACATATAGAATTCTGTGAAAAGCCGTATTCAATGAAAGTCGTATGTACGGATTGGAGGGAGATATTTCATATCTTTCGAGATCCACCCTACAATATAGGATCAAAAAGCCAAAATAAGTCATTTTAGCCCTTATAAAAAGAAAATTTATTCTTGAACCTCTTTCACGCTCATGTCACGTCGAGGTACTGCACAAGAAAAAACTGCAAAATCCGATCCAATTTATCGTGATCGATTAGTTAACATGTTGGTTAACCGTATTCTGAAATACGGAAAAAAATCATTAGCTTATCAAATTATCTATCGAGCCCTGAAAAAGATTCAATAAAAGACAGAAACAAATCCACTATCCATTTTACGTCAAGCAATACGTGGAGTAACTCCCGATATAGCAGTAAAAGCAAGACGTGTGGGCGGATCGACTCATCAAGTTCCTATTGAAATATGACCCACACAAGGAAAAACACTTGTCATTTGTTGGTTATTAGGAGCATCCCGAAAACGTCCGGGTCGAAATATGGCTTTTAAATTAAGTTCCGAATTAGTGGATGCTGCCAAAGGGAGTGGTGCTGCCATACGCAAAAAGGAAGAGACTCATAGAATGGCAGAGGCAAATAGAGCTTTTGCACATTTTCGTTAATCCATGAACAAGATATATATAGACACATATATCCATGGATCCATACACGTTATCAAGCACGAGCTCCTTAATCACGTTATCAAGCACGAGCTCTTTCCTGCCGCTAAAGTTTTTTTTTCCGGGTTCTCATCAATCGGTATCTCGGAAACCCTATCATAGACTGATTTCGGTAATTCTATCCCCCCCCACCCCAAACAATTTATAATCTTCCGTTACGAAGGAGGTATTTTGAATAATCATGCTAAGCTTGCAAATGGAAGTTTAGGGGTTCGCCGATCCATATTTTCTTCCTAGTTCGGTAAGTTGCAATCCTCAGCTGGGAAAAAAGGAAAACAAAATCTTCTGGAAAAGGGGATAATGGAAATCTGTTCGTGTTCCAACACCCGGGTCCTGCCCTGCGCCGTCCAGGTTTTGGGTTGTGCATGACCAAGGCTATTCCGGTTTTATGTATGTACAACAGGAACCAAAGCTTGAGGTATGTAATTAATGTGGGTTTTAACATTGAACACTTGCTGGGCTTATTTATTTGTTTTTAGAACATGCCTAGTTGTGTTTTTTTTCTTCTTTTTGTCTTAACATAAGTCCATATCATATAAACTGCCAACTTAAATTATGATTGTTGATCTTGATCATTAAGAATTTTGGTCTTAATGTTATTTTGTTCTCTTGAATATGATATTTGCTATACTTGAATGGTGTGTCTTGTTTAATTGGTTGTACCAACTCGATTCCAATGTATTTATTTGGGTTTAAAAGTAATTGAGCACCATTATTGCGTACTTGGTATTTTGTCCCCAAATTTGAATGTTATGTGGGATGTAATTCACTTGCTCATCTATTAAAGAGTCGGTAGTATCAAAAGATACGTTGTAAATAAAATCACATGTATTCCAATTTTTATGGAAGAATTCACAAAAGGTGATATATATGAGTCAGAAAATTTCTGTTTCTCTACTTCATCCATGATACAAACGAACCGGTATATGTTGGTATTTGTGAGAAAGGACCAGTATATAGGTAATAAGAACCGGTATATAGAGTCTTTCTACTCATTTCTTCATCGAGAAAAGGTTGTTGGTATTTGTGAGAAAGACTTCTTCACCAATTACACAGTATTTTTTTAGAAGCCATAAACCCCCAACCTTTTGGCAGAATCACTGAAACATATTTTGAAGCGTTGCGACAAGCAAGTGTTGAGATTGTTAGTCCCACATTGTCTGGGTTATCTAAGATCCTGCGATTTATAATCGTTAAGGGCCTCTCCACTCATTGCCGATTGGTTTTGAGTTGGATGCCCGTATTCTAACATGGTACCAGAGCAGGCTATTTACGACGAGTCTTTTGACCGCACGTTTACTCCACGTCACCCGATTTAATTGTCCACGTGTTAGACCCAACGAGGCTATACGTGAGGGGAAGTGTTGAGATTGTTAGCCCCACATTGTCTGGGTTATCTAAGATCCTGCGATTTATAATCGTTAAGGACCTTTCCACTCATTGCCAATTAGTTTTGAGTTGGATACCCATATTCTAACAACAGGTTGGGTAAGATATGAGCAAAATGTAACGCCATCCAAGGCTGAAATTGGTGTTGACGATATGCAGATCTACGCGTTTGATCTGCCAGCATTAGCGCATCTCGGTCGTGATACAACAATAATTCCTAACAGTTGTCCTCCAGAAGAAACATGCACAATAAAGTATCCCATAAATGCAGCTTCTTCGTCATCTTCATCAAGTTTGCTAGATATATAATGAGAGTATCCAAGTATAACCTCACAAGGGGTGCATATGACGGTCCCGATAGTTTCTCAAGCTATAACGTACTTCTCATTCTTATACTGTAGATGCCAATGTAGATGAATTGAGGGATTAATGTAGCGATTGTCGGAGGGTAAATCAACAAATGACAAGCTCTGCACATACATGAAGCTAACAGTTGGAGGGAGAAAAACATGACGTTTGGATTGGGATAATATTAAATACTCATGTTGGTGCAACAATAGGTGACGGTAGTCATAGTGATTCCTTGCACAAAATTATAAATGATATGCAACATGGTCTATTTCAACTCGACACGGGAACCAGTAGTAGCATGGGTTCAGCTCTAGAACGCAAATGAGGCTAATCATCATGGGATGCCACATCCTTCCACTTAAACTTTGCAACCTTGCCCCTCTTCGTTCAACCTTCTTCTGTTACTTTTCAACCTTTCAGGGGAGGAGATACATCTACTTTCTCAAATTAATTTGTTAGTTGGTGGACATATTCCGGATTTTAGCCCCTAAAACCATTATGATGAACAACAAAAAAAATGCACTACTAATATATCTAGTTTAATTTCCAGTATGGATGTGCTTCTAGTTTAATGTATAATATGAATGTATTTCTAATTTTAACTTTTGAAATTACTACTTTAAATATGAAATCAAATTAAACATTATATCACGCATCACACTAAATTTAGGAATAACTAAAAAAGTTAAATAAAAAAAGGTTGAATTTGTTCAACACCTTATTGATTTCGAAACAATCATGATGAGCGAAACTTTTGTTTTTCCAGCTGTACCATTCCTCTAGAGATAATCTTACAAACTCAACATCAGTTTCACCTCTAATTAATCGATTTACTTGCATGATTAAAACTACAAGCTCGTCAGTTTATCTGTGAATCATTTGAAAACAACGATGTAAACTAGCCGTATCATGCCCTCTAGCATTTCTGGTGTCCTTGCAAAACTTTTTATGAAGAATCTGCGACCAAGCTGAGGTTATAGTACAAATTTTCTACAAACAATTGAATCTTCATCTTGAGTATTTTTGGGACAACGACTCGGGGTTGAGCTCTCTTCCAAGAGATCAAAAAAAAAGTTATATTAAAAATTAGAAGAGAGATAACATGAGATTTAAAATGTATAAACGGTATGAATAGGTGAAATGATTTGTGTTTATATAGAATTCAAAGATAACCATTGGATCTAGCTGTAGGACGACAGAACTATGGACGTGCGGCTGAAGTAGTATCTCGCAATGACCCAATTTGCCTCGCGTGGTTGAAAGTGTGTTTGGCGTCCTTATTTATGTCGCGTGACAGCTCCTACGCCTCGGTGTACAAACCATCAATTTATTGGGTTGACCATGTTATTCATCCCGTAATAAAAGCAAAATGAACAAAACTTTCACCTTTTTTAGTCTCTTTCTCTCTCATAGTACGACTCCACCTCTCTCTTACTCAAATAATTTCAAATTAAATCCACCCGTAAGGGTGAGTTTCCCCATAATCGGGACTGCAAAACAACCCTCAAAACCTCTTATGTAGTCGTTATAAGACCGTTGGAGCACTGGGAAACAACTTAGATGACCGGAAAAAACTGGAACTCCTCGAACCTGCATTCAAATATCTACCTATAATCAATCTTTTATTGCCTTGTCTGATAAATCAGTTAAGATGAAGGTTGGTCATTATACTAACCTCTTTTAGTTCCACCAGCTTTTAGCTCCAACCGTTTTCCTTTTCCTGGTTATTCACCATATGATTACTAGACAATGAAGACAGTATATTGCTGAAAGACACAAATATATAAAGTTACAGAGACACCTAAGAAGAGTTCAACCTAACAAGACACCAAAGCACCAAGACACCAAAGTTCCAAGATACCATACCAACCTTACTATCTCAAGTTTTGAACAGTTTTATCTTCTTTCTAAGGTTCAGTTATTTATCCTCAATTTCCTTATCTCCCAAGTCTGTAAGCAAGTATGATTACTTACTTCAGGAGCAACATTCCTGCTGCTGTTCAAGATTTTGGTGAGAAGATATCCTGTAATCAATATGAGCATTTTAAGTTGGAATTCTAACGGTTTCGGCAAACCAGAGGCAAGTCGTGAGCTGAGGGAATTCATTAATCTAAAATCCCTAGACATAGTCTTCTTATGTGACACTATGAGTAATTTTAATGCTACAACTAGAAAATTTAAATCTTTGGGATATGTCAACTCTTTTGTCGTTCCATCCATTGTAAGAAAAGGAGGGTTGGGTCTAGCCTGGAAGGATGACTTTAATTTAACAGTGAATGATTCTAGCCAACAATGCTTGTCTTGCTCTTCAAATTCTGTTAAATCTAATACCAAATGTAACTTATATTTTTTTTATGAAGAACCTAATGTTAGAGCACTGCTCGGTCGAACTCGCAAGCGTTGCTATCTCAAGCTTGTTTGTCAAGTTTAGTTGCAAACACTATAAGTCTTGATTTCTTGTCTACTTATAGCTAAGTCTCGGATTAGGATAGAAAGTGTAGTTGAGCATTAGACTTCACGACGTTCATTGATTGAAGACGAAGAACTACTAAGGGGATCCTGTGGAACTTCATCAACAAAAGGTATGCCGAGACTTGAACTCATCTATTACTCAAAAGTATATCTACTTTATCTCCTGTTTGAGACAAAAGTCGCATAGCTATATAGACTTCAATTACGCACGTTTGATATTTCGAGCTGAGTTTAACTCGCTTACATATTTCTTGAAATATGTGTTGGTAAGCTTTCGCTTTAACCAAGTTCATCTTATATTCTTGACGAAAGTCAAAAGATGATCATGTGAAAATCGCCTGGTAACATCTTACATGATTTATGTGAGACAATCATTTGATGTAGACTCAGAATATTTCGTACTGATCATTCGACCACCTGAAAATTTCTTTGAAGCTAATAGTTTGTTCATGACTTGATTCGAGTGAATCAAAATCGATTTTGCTTCAATTGTGTCTTGTATACTTCTATGAGAATATAAACAATTGAACAACTCTAGAACTAGTTTCAATTTGAGTCATTTGAACTAGTTATGGTTAAGATGAATAAGGTTGATATGAAAGTACTCATATGGCTAACTTCGGTTAACTATTGTTGAGCCAACAAAGGTGTACACGTTTAGGTACGGTTACTCATATCTAAATGAAGTCACTTTTCATTTGTGTGTAACAATCTAAGTTCGATCTAACGGTTGAAAGATAATAGCTTGAGTCTAATCAGGTTTTCATCTAATGGTGAGTATTAAATGCTTTGTTACCAAGGTAACATTGATTGCAAACCCTGATTTGAAGACTATATAAAGGAGAACTCTAGCAACTTGGAAACCTAATCCCCACACCTCTTGTGTGATACTAGTTGCGACTAGATTCAATTTTCCTTTAACCTTAGGTTTTTCCGAAACCCTGTAGGTTAACGACTTGAAGACTTCATTAGGATTGTGAAGCCATACCCTACTATTTTCTTTATAGTTGCATGTTCTGATCTTGCTGTTTTCTATCGTGATTGAGTACTATCTTCTCTAAGATTTACTCGAGATTTAATCTCCGATAGGCAAGATAAAAAGTAGTCACAAACATCTTCGTCTCATCGTTTGTGATTCCACAATATCTTTTTTTGCTACCATACGATTAAGATTATTGTGAGGTGCTTGATATTTCTAGGATGTTCTTCGGGAATATAAGTCCGGTATATCAATTGGTTCATGTTCACCTTGATTTATCAAAAGACGGAACAAAACTGATAGGTATATATGTGGGAGACAGATTTATCTATTCAAATGACTTTTCTATGTGAGACATATTAGTTTATCAATTCTTTGACTTTGGGCCGTAGCAACTCTTAGTTGTGGGTGAGATCAGCTAAAGGAATAAAGTGTGTAGAGTGCTGCTGGGATTCAGAGACGTAACTGTACCTTGATCAGTGTGAGATTAGTTAGGGCTCAACTACATTCCATTCCAAAGTTAACTTGGAGTAGGCTAGTGTCTATAACGGCTTAATACAGTGTGGTGTTCAAATATGGACTAGGTCCCGAGGTTTTTCTGCATTTGCGGTTTTCTCGTTAACAAAACTTTTGGTGTCTGTGTTATTTCTTTTCTGCATTATATTTTTTTATATTATTGAACTATCACAGGTTGTGCGTTAAGTTCAATTAATTGTGAATCCAACCTTTGGTTGTTGATTAAATTGATTGACACTTGGATATTGGTTTTTGATACCGTCCAAGTTATTTCTTATATTCAATCGGGCTCGCAAATTCCTCTTTTTTTTATTGCATATTGAATTGAGAAATTGAGATATAACTCTTTGATGTACTTTTCTTAAGATTGAGTCTGACTGTCTAGTTGATTCTCTTGAAAGTATATTGGAGTTAGTCCATACTGTTAGAGCATTGCTCGGTCGAACTCGCATGCGTTGTTATCTCAAGCATGTTTGTCAATGTTAGTGATCAAAATTATAAGTCTTGATTTCTAGTCTACTATAGCTAAGTCTCGGACTAGGATAGAAAGTGTAGTTGAACTCAAGAACTCCATGGAAATCATCATAAGAGACGAAGGACTACTCAAGGAACTGGTGGAACTTCATCGACTAAAAGGTATGTGGAGAATTGAACTTATATATCACTCAAAAGTATGTGGATACTTGAACTTATCTATCTACTCTATCTCCTATTTTGAGACAAAAGTCGTTTTGCAATATAGACTTTGATTAAACACATTTTCTATTTCGAGCTGAGTTTATCTCGCCTATCTATTTCTCGAAATATGTGTTGGTAAGCTTTTGTTTTGGCCAAGTTCATCTTTACCTAGTGACGAAAGTTATGATACGTTTCAATCACTTTGAAAATTGCTTACTTTGACGAAAAATAGTTTGTGAATAACAACTATATAATAACGTCCTCTAAGAATGTTTCAATGATTGAAATGAGAGTGTAGATTATATAACCAATGATGGATATAAGCATTGTGTGGAAACACATATATGTATAAGTCTTTTTTCCTTGAACCGAAGTTTGCGAACTTTGTTGATCAAGAGAACCGGAATAAGATCCGTGAACTCAGTCGGCGAACTCAGTCCGCGAACCCAGTCAGCAAAATGGCGGAAGTTCTCGACCCGAGAAAATCTGCCGGAGTTTGAGAACTCCTTCCGAGAACTTAAGTCCGCGAACTAAGTCTGCGAACTAAAGTTGGTTATATCTAAAGACGATTGTTTGTGAACTTATTTATATTAACTAAGGAATGCAAAATGCAAACCGTGGATATAAAGTTCATGAACCGATTCGAGTGAATCAAATCGTTTTTGCTTCGATTGTGTCTTGTGTAGTTACATAAGATTTCCTTGCAATTGAACAACTCTCTAACTAGTTCATTTGAGTCATTTAAACTAGTTATGGTGAAGAAGAATATGGTTGATATGAAAGTACTCATATAGCTAACCATTTGGTTAACTATTATTGAACCAACAAATGTACATGTTTGGGTATGGTTACACAAACCTAAAATCGTGCATTTCATTTGTGTGTAACAAGATAAGTTTTCTCTCCAACAGTTGAAAGATATTAGCTTGAATATAATCAGGTTTTCATCTAACGGTGAATGTTGAATGCTTTGTTACCAAGCTAACATTGATTGCAAACCCTGATTTGAAAGACTATATAAGGGAGAACTCTAGCAACTTGAAACCTAATCCCCACACCTCCTGTGTGATACTAGTTGTATTAGATAGATTCGATTCTCCTTTAAACTTAGGTTTCTTCTTGAAAACCAAGTTAACGACTTAAAGACTTCATTGGGATTGTGAAGCCAGACTGATACTACTTTCTCGTAGTTGTGTGATCTGATCTTGATGATTCTATCATTTTGAGTACAATCGTAACGATTGGCTTGAGATTTATATCTCCGATAGGCAAGATATAAAAGTAGTCACAAACATCTTCGTCTCATCGTTTGTGATTCCACAATATCTTCTTTCGCCGCGTCGATTAAGATTATTGTGAGGTGATTGATAATACTAGCCTGTTCTCGGGAATATAAGTCCGGGTTATCAATTGGTTCACGTTCACCTTGATTTATCAAAAGACGGAACAAAACTTGTAGGTATTTCTGTGGGAGATAGATTTATCTATTCATGTATACTTTTCTGTGTGATACAGATTTGTTTATTAAAGTCTTCGACTTTGGGTCGTAGCAACTCTTAGTTATGGGTGAGATCAGCTAAGGAATCAAGTGCATAGTATCCTGTTGGGATCAGAGACGCAAGGAGCGCAACTGTACCTTGAATCAGTGTGAGATTGATTGGGGTTCAACTACAGTCCAGACCGAAGTTAGTTTTTAGTAGGCTAGTGTCTATAGCGGCTTAATACAGTGTGGTGTTCAATCTGGACTAGGTCCCGGGGTTTTTCTGCATTTGCGGTTTCCTCGTTAACAAAATTCTGGTGTCTGTGTTATTTTTATTCCGCATTATATTTTGTTAAATAATTGAAATATCACAGGTTGTGTGTTTGAATTAATCAATTGGAAATCCGACCTTTGGTTGTTGATTGAAATTGATTGATCCTTGAACATTGGTCTTTGGTATCATTCAAGTGGTTTCTCTTGTATTCAATTAGACTTGCAGATTTCTATTTGCTTGAGAAAGAATTGAATCAAGAAAGAGTGATATAACTCTTTGGTATACTTTATTAAGATTGAGTCTAGTTGATTCTCTTGAAAATATATTGGAGTTTATCCATACAGATTGCTAATCGGAATATTTGGGTGAGGTTGTTGTACCCCCGCTTTTTCACATACAGATTGCTAAGAGAAATATTGGGTGTAGTTGTTAGACCCTCATTTTTTCACCTAACAGAGTCTTGATGGAAAATAGTTGGGAAAATTTAGAGCCCAACCATATGATCCTAATACTTCCTCTCTGGTAGTAGGAGATCTAAATTGTATTTTGCTTCTGCAAGAAAAATGGGGGAAAATCTCGGTAAAAGAAAGTGATACAAAGAATCTGGAATACCGGATGGAAGAATGGAAACTGAAAGACATGCCATTTTCGGGTCCTGATTTCACTTGGACCAACAAGCAAGAATGTGAAAACTTGGCGCTTGAAAGACTAGATCGAGCAATAATTAATGACGAGTGGGAAACAACTTTCCCATACACTCATACTCTATAATTTTCTCGCATTAGTTCCGATCATGCACCAATCATGGTGTTGCTAAACTCTGGAATGGAGAACCTGCACAAGCCCTACCATTGCATGTCAATGTGGATCAAAGACACATCTTTTTAAACAATGATTGATAAATCTTGGTTAATACAAGTTAGTGGATCTAAATCCTACCAACTGAAACAAAAACTAATTCATGTCAAGAAAGAGTCTCAAGAAATGTAATAGAATGTCCTGTGGAAATATAAACCAATCCATCACAAAGACAAAAAAATCTAATAAATGATGTTCAAACAACTACTCCTGGTAACTCAAGGAAACCATCAAAACTAAGTGATAAACTAACATTTCTATATTCTTTAGAAGAAATCTTGTGGAAAGACAAATTAGGAGAGCTCTGGCTTAATGAAGGAGATAAAAATACACCTTATTTTCATAAATCTACAATGTTCAAGAGGAAGAGAAATCATATCTCCTGGATTAAGGCGAGAGAAGGTACCTGGCTAACTACCAGAGAAGCAATATATAGGAGAAGAATTTATCTCATATTTTCAACAACACTACAACACTTCAGGATCATATGATCAAGATAGCATAATTGAAACATTAAAAACAAAGTTAATGGAGAAAGACAATGAAGCACTCTTAACTTAGGTATCATAGAAATAGATCAAGGCAACAACATTTCAAATGGGAGAAAAAAAGCTTCAGGCCCGGATGGGTTTACAGGTCTTTTCTACCAGACTTATTGGGACGTGGTTGAGGTAAGTGTTATTCAAATGGTGCAGTACTTCTTCGATTAAGGTTTTCTCCTAACTCAATTCAATCATACAAACATCACTCTTATACCAAAAAACCCAATGACTGACTCAGTTGGCCAATTTAGACCTATCGGGTTATGCAACTTTGAGTATAAAATTATTTCAATGAGTTTGGAAAACATAATGAAGCCTTTGATGGATAGAGTGATCTCTCCTAATCAAAGTGCTTTCATCCCTAAGAGACAAATAGTTGATAACGTGATCTTGGCTCATGATCTCATCCACACGATCAAGAATAATATGTCTAAGGCATATGACAGAGTCGAGCGGTCTTTCATTGCGAAAGCCATGACTAAATTGGGATTCCATGAAAAATGGACGAAACTTATAATGAATTGCCTAAGCACAATATCTTTTTCTATCCTTCTTATTGGGAGTCATATGGGTCACTTTAAGCCAGTGAGAGGACTTAGGCAGGGGGATCCCATATCCTCCTACCTATATATTATACGTGCTGAAGTTTTCTCAGCCTATTGGAATCTCTTGGTAGAAACTAACCTGGTGAAATGAATCAAGTGTGCCAAATCAGCACCAACTATCAGTCATCTACTCTTTGCGGATGACAACCTCATATTCACCAATGTCTCTATATCTGATTTCCTTGCTATCAAATCTTGACTGCAAGTTTATTGTAAGGCAAGTGGTTAGGAAATCAACTATAACAAGTTGGGTGTATTTTTTAGTGGAAATTCCACCCTAAACACAAAAAAAATGCTTGCAAGAAACATGAATATCCCTAATATGAGTCTAAGAGAGAAACATTTGGGTGCTCCAATATCAATTCCGAGGTAAAATACCCGAACTCATATTTCTCTTCTAAGCTCTGTGGATAGAGCTGTCAAACGGGCCAAGGTAGGGTCAACCCGTCCCTAGCTTGCCAACCCGTACTAGGGTTAGGATCAACCCTAGCCCTAGTACTATTCACGAACAAGCTCAAAACCCCAACCCTAGTCCTAGGCGGGTCAACCCTGACGGGTTGACGGGTTGGCTTGTTAATGTTATCAATTTAAAAATTAAATTTGAAATTTAGGATTGTTTAGGATTATTCATTTAGTAAAAGTCGAACCTAGGTCAATTTGGTGTTTAGATAGAAGCCCCATCACTGAGTTGTAAAGTGGACGTTCTTATTGCCACTTAATCAACGATATAGCCGGTTACGACGCTTTAGTTTTCTTAGGCAGAGAACCCTAACATCAACTAAGCATTTTACTTTTTTATATCATTTTATAAGTTTAAATTAATGTGAGTAAGACTAACCCACTGTTTAAATTATGCTAGTCTATTTTATCAATTTAGGACATCCTGAATAAATATGTGATTGATGAATCTAAGTTGTAATTTTATTTATTGATTGATTATTTAAAATTTAAAAATTGTTATATTTTTTTGGATAGATCCAAAATTAGCTTTATTTATTGATTTAAAATTAACTAATTCTAATATATGTTTGCAAATCATGGATTTTAAAGAGTTGGTGGAATTGAGGGATATATTTATTAATTTTGACGGGTTGACGGGTAATCCGCGGGTTGGCCCATATACAACCCTAACCCGTCCCGTTTAGACAACAAGCCAAGCCGGGGAGGGTTGAAACAAGCCGGGTTAGGGTCAACCCGCAAGCCGGGTTATAAATTGACAACTCTATCTGTGGAGAAGAGAGTAAACGGGTGGCTAACTCAATTCTTAACACAAGCTGGGAGGACTACCTTGGTGAAATATGTTGGCCAGGCAATGTCATTATACCAAATGAGCACTTTCCTAATCCCGAAGAGCTTATGTCATAAGATTGATACTCACCTGAATAGATACCGGTGGGGAGAAGACCCAACATCAAAAAAAAATTTTTTTGCATCTGATAGCTATTGATAATCTCTGTAAAACAAAGGAAGAAAGATGATTAGGCTTCAGGAAAAGGGAAACAAATAATATGGCCATGCTATCTAAGAGTGTGTGGAGAATTGTCGAAAATCCAGATTCTCTCCTTGAAAAAGTTATAAAAGCTAAGTACTTTGAGAATACTGATGTAATCAATGCAAATTACCCTTGTACGTCTTCCTGGGTATTGAAATGTCTCCTCCAAACAATGTCCATGATAAAACCCTTCATTGCTTGGGTGGTGGGGGAAGGAAATTTCATAGACCCATGGTGTGATAATTTGATCCATGTGATAGGGAATGCCACTCCTAAGGCTAACACAATATCGGATAAAAATCTGAAGGTGAAAGACCTGATTAATCAGGATTCAAGAACTTGAGATACAACAAAATTGAGTGTTGTATTTGATGAACAATCAAAAGAGTTGATTGAACAAATTCCCCTAACTCTAGAATCTTCTAGTGATAGAAGAATCTGGACATCATTAAAAGATGAAAATTTCTCAACAAAGTCAGCTTACAATGCCCTTAGTGTAAGGGGTGATAACACTAAGCAGACCTAAGGATGATAATATGGAAACAAAAAATACCAACAAGAATGCAACTTCTTGTCTGGAAAGCTCTGAAAGGTGCTTTGACATTAAATGAAATTCTGCATTCTCGCATTCATATCTCTGAAATTACTTGCCCTAAATGCATGTTGAAGTTAGAATCAATTATGCATGCACTAGTTACTTGCAGGAACTTAACTAGAGTATGGTTTATGCTTAATGTAAATAATCAACAATTCCAGAACATTACCTTTCACCAATGGATCAGATTTTGGCTCCAGTTAAGTCCATTTAAAGATTCTTCTGGCAGATCAGAAAACTTCCCCATGATAGCTTGTCTTCTATGGTCCATTTGGGATAGCAGAAACGAGATTGTGCATAATAAAAAAGACTGAAGAACCAACAACCATCATAGCAAGGGACAAATCAGTGATGTCGATCCCTCAATTAGTGAATCCCCTTTACCGAATTGCTGCAATTTTGACTAATCAAGGACATCCGGCTTGGGTAGCTCCGCCGAATAACTGGTTAAAAATCAACACGGACGGTGCTTGGGATCTGAACTCTTCTACCGGAGGAATGCGTATAATCATTAGAGATTCAGAAAGCTCTTTCATCTACGCTGAATCAACAAATTTAATCTGTTGCTCAGCAGAAGAAGCAAAAGTGAAGGCAATTCGTGAAGCACTCATCATAGCTTCGGTGAGGAAGGAGAAGAAGATAATTGTGGAGAGTGACGCAGGCGTGATTGTAGATCATA
Organism: Papaver somniferum; assembly: GCF_003573695.1. Taxonomy (NCBI): domain Eukaryota; kingdom Viridiplantae; phylum Streptophyta; class Magnoliopsida; order Ranunculales; family Papaveraceae; genus Papaver; species Papaver somniferum. The sequence continues at coordinate 94,801,542 of NC_039362.1, read as the reverse complement.
TCAACAAGAAGAATTTCCAAGGAGACCATTGCACACGTTCAAGTTTTGAAGACATTGGAATTCTAAGCCAGAAAATTAGGTTTATCTTGTTTATGTAAATCGCCAGGCTAATAAAGTAGCCCACGAACTTGCTCAGATGGGTAAAAAAAATGTGGGTCACATGGTGTGGTCTGTCCCACTAGTGTGGCTTACACCGGCCCTGTGTGCCGATATTAAGAGAAATTAGTTCTCTTTGCTATTTGCTTTAAAAAAATCGCAAAATGAACGAGTTCTTGATTTGGCATTCTATAAAAATTGCCGACAGGATACTGGCATCAATTCAAAGAGATTAATTTCGGGGAAAATTCCACACACTATGGATCTTTTTTTTTTTGATGAACAATCAGATCACATTTCATTCAATCCAAGAAGGTGAATACATGATTGTTTACAAAAGAAAGAACATTAAAATACAAGAAAATTAAAACCCAAATACAAATAAAGATATCAATTATATGTAATTCACGAAGAGAAATAGCAAAATATCGCAAAGATACCCAATTTTTATACAAAAAGTAAAGAGAAAAGATGGTATATTCCGGAATCAATTCCACACACTGTGAACTAAAAATTCTACAACCCACGTTAGAATATTTTTCTGATAAATAAATTTTAGCACTAATGGTCAAGCGGGTATGACTTTTCCCTTTCATTAACGAAAAATCATGCGACTGGTTTTGTTATTTTCTCTACTTACTCATTTATTTTTAGGGATATTTTATTGCATTTTGTTTTACTTTATTTTTATATCCATTATCATGTGGGCACATCGCATGGGACAGGTCGTTTCTTTTCCTTTTCATCGAAACGTGGAAATCTTGCACCGTCAACTGTTTCTTTTCCTCGCTTGACACCTATGATCAATTCATCGGCGGTTTTTTCAATGTTTCCGAGTTTATCAACGATCAATGGAATACTACAGTATTTTAGAGAACTGCCGTTTGCGATAGGCCATTGGTTCAGTCAGTCTAGCCATCTGGGTTAGAAACATGAGCCCCCACAATAAAACCATATTTATTATAGATTCGAAACTCGTAAGCATCACATTTTTTATCGATGAAAAAGATCAGGCTTAATAAGCGTGCATGGTACCAACTCCTTTCGAAAACTCGTTTGAGCAACATGTCCAGATGAAACGCTAAGATATAGGCTGACATTCGCCTAAGATTTTTATCAACAAAAGAAACACGCAGAAATCATTCTTTTTTCCCATATGCTTCAACTGCTCTGTGTAACCTTTCTTTTCTTCATGATGAGAAAGATAATATGGCAATGAGTTTACGTTACGTAGAGAACCAACATCGTGGGGCTGAGGCAGTTTGTCAAAGTTTTGCATACTAATAGTAGGACCAACAGAATTTTGAGTACTTGGGTGGAAGTTTGTGTTTGGACATATGAAAACAATTCAACTTTAGATGAGAAGTGTTCCTTGTATAGGTTTATAAACCAACCATTCCACATGCATATGCCTAAAAGGTTTATGCAGATAGAGTAACATTCCAATACCTAAAGGAAGGCCAAAACACAAGGACCACGGGGATACTCACGCTCACAATTTCTTCATGAATGGAGCTTTTCAGTGACGAAAGAAACGCTTTGATAAAAACCCTTAGGAATAGATCCGCCAAAAAGAAAATAAAAAAATTCCAACACCAAAAAACATGATTATGAAAAAAAATATATCAGTTGGCTGTGAAAGCCATTCATCACTATACATCGCGGCGAAATCGATCCCCCGATTAATGGATAACCGAATATCTCACATTTGTCCGTGTTCGTACCAAAAATCTCGGATATCTGATACATGATATAGGTACCGGATGGTGTGGACACAAGAACTACGCGGGAGTCCGAATGCCCACAATCAATCGTTAACGTCTAAAGAGATTACGATGATGATACCCTGACGTGGATTCATTGGCTCAAAACCTTCGGGTTTATCATAGCCTCCTCCTACTTCCCCGTGCGTGGCAATCATGCATGGGATACAAGTATTAAAGGAAAACAAAACATATAAGCAAATACGTGCGGAGCTAAATGAATGTAAAGTGCTGAAATGTAAATAAGACCAAGGTTTACGTGGTTCAGCACTAAGGCCTACATCCACGGGGTTTGTTGTTCTACTATATTATTCCCAGTTACATGAATAGCTGAATGACTTTGGGTTTTACATATTTCTCTCCACTATGGGATTAACTTACCCTTACTATCCTCTCTCTCTCTCTCTCCTTCTCTCCTGATGTTTTTCCTCCCCCTTCCTCTTTGTGGAGATTGGGTATTTATAAGGTTGGAACGTGGGACCCATCTCTGAAGACCGTTGGAACCTTATCTTCTCGTGTCCTTGCGTCCATCACACGGAGGTCTGCGTTTCCCCCTCGATCCCGCGGAGGCATCTTCGCTCGTTCCACAGGTTGGTCGACACGTGCACTGCTCAGAGTGTTTAATGCGGGTAGTTGAGGGGTCTGCTCGTGTCAGACAAGTGTCTTCTGCCCCTGTCAGTCCGTGTCAGCTAACTTCCTCTCCACCGTTGATCTTGGCCCCTCTTCTAGGGATGAGATAAAGCAACTCCTAGGGGTTTATTTGGTGCTTCGTGACGCATCATGCTTTGATGTTTTGGCTTGCATGCTTTCCACGTACCTTTCTGTATGCACGTGTCCGATAGTGAGATATATGTGTACACAATTTGCCCCTTTTCTTCGGGCTTAAATGGCTAATGGGTGCCTTGAAGAAAAACTATCGTCGCACATTCTTCTCACTCCTAATAACTTCTCCTAGATACTTGGGCACGTCTTTTATTCGTGCATTAACTGCTTATGTAACGGGCACGTTTTCCTATTTCTCCCTTAATTTCCTCTTTTCTTTCGGGTATTTTAAGGATAGAGAGGAAATTTAATTTCATTCTTCCTAACCACTCTCTCAGTTCATTCTTCCTTTAAATTTCCTGCCTGCCTTCATTGAACCTGTGACCTTAAATTCTTTGTCAGTCTTCATTGCACCTGTGATCTTAAATTCTGTCAGTCTTCGTTGCACCTGTGATCTTAAATTCTCCCTTCGTTGCACCTGTGATCTTCAATTATCCCTTCATTGCACCTGTGATCTTCCCCTGTTCGTTTCTTGTACTTGCTGTTTTTGCCGGTGATTTTTTCTTTTCTTTATTTCACTGTTTTATGCCGTGTTGATTTGTGAATTTTCTGCTACTGTTGTTCCTTGTTTGTGATGAAGAACTTTTTCTGATGCTTGCATACTAGTTTGCCCCTGTTCTTCATCTTAAATTAAGGAAGCCATTACTTCGAGGGTGAAATATTGAGCATGTATCCTAATTTTAGGGTTGCTATGTTATCGTTGTTGTATTGCTATGGATGTGTTTTTTGATTTTTGGTTATCGTGTGTAACTTGTTCTTGATTTTATTCTTTCCGCAGCCATGTCTGACCGTCCGCGGCCTACTTATGAGACTCCTGATTCTAGGTTGTCGAGATCTCCTCAGCGTCGAGAGTCTCAAGATGATGTTCGTCGGAGTCGAGTTTCTTCTGGAGCGAAAGCTTCGTCCTCTCGGGAAGAGATTCCTTCGATAATTCCGTCTGGTTCACGAAGAGTTTTTAATCACTCAATGGTGCGTCCTCGTGAAGATACTAGGAGTACGCAGGCTCCGCCCCGCGCTGTTGCTTTTGACGTTCCTCCTTTACGTTCGTTAGTGCCCGAGCATCATCTACGGTCTTCTCCAACTTTTAAAGGGAAGAATACAAAGGGCGTAGCTCCTAGGGGTGAATCTTCAAAGAATCCCCCTGTGAAGAGAAAAGCGTCTGAAGCGTTTGTTAGTTTGTCCGGCCCCGCCGAGGAGGAAGAGGCTGCTCCCTTGATACGCAGTGTCTCTGTTAGCAGGAAAAAAGTAACCTTCAAGCATATCGATCTTGAAATATTCAAGGAAAAGCATGAGCTTCAAGCCTTCGGTGTTCGTTTCTATGCCCCCGAGGATGATATTACGTATGAGCTTATCTCCAAGTACGAATTCGATGAATTTCATTTGTTAACGACGGTTGGGGCCTTCGAGGCTGGTCTGATGCTGCCTTTGTACAAATCGGGTGATTCCTTTTACTACGACGTGCTCGCTAGTCGTGAGGGTTCTTCCACCAATACTCATAGCCGTTCCGTATCCCAACTATCGGGAAATTATCTTCGCGCCCTGAAGGAATGCTATCTGCGGAGTAAGGGGGAGACGTCGATGACTTGCTACGTCCCCAATCCCTTGGAGAAGGAATGGTACACTCCTGAGAATTTCAATAACTCCTTCGGTGATTACGTCAATAGTAGGAATCGCAAGCCGTGGAGTGTCAGCCTTCGGAATCTCCCTGCTCCTCGAGGCGAGATTCGTCTGTTAAATGAGGTCAGCGATGCCAAGCTGAAGTATGTTCCTGGCACGGAGGCGTCTAGTCGTCGGAAACTCTTTCCCGCACGAGAAAGGATCAAGCGCAATCATGACTACGAGTGGCACGCCACTGTTATTGAGATAGTTGGTCCGTGGGCTTACGGTTGGATTCCTGGTCCCCGTGGATGGCGGCCCACCGAGAATAGTAAGCCGCGCGAATCTCCTCCTGTTCGCTATGGAGATTTCTGCCCCTGGCGTCTGAACTTTGCGGGCATGAATTTTCCTTATGCCCTGGATGTCGTAGAGGGAGACGAGGAGGATGGTTCCGGTGCAATACCCCCACCGAAGAATATTTCAGCTGCTCAGGTACGCAGATTCTAGCTGCGCTTCGTTTTTATAACTTCCATCCGATGGGAAGAATAATTCCTTTTGTGGTGTCGGTTTCAGGTATTGAAGAAGAAAAAGATTAGGCCGAAGCAGTCTTCTACTACGGTGATGGGCGAGGTCGAGGCCCAAGAAGAAGTTACCAGTCCAGTGAATGAAGAGTTTGCTGAGGACGAGATTACAGATGGGGAGGAACGTACTGGTACCTCCCCTATCAATGTCGAAGAAGAGGTCTTCGCAGGTCACGCTGGTGATGAAGGAAGGAACAAAGATGTGGTGGCGGATGATGTTGTCATCGGGGATGTTTCCGTCCCTGCTGGCGATGTCGCGGATACCCTTCCCACTTCTCAAGAATTTTCTTTCGATCGGATGTATTCCACGGGGGAGTTCTTTGACGAAGCCCTCGATTTTCCCGAGGACTTCTCTTTGCTTTCCCCTAATGATAATTGGGATGTTCTTGGTGGTGATGGTAATGGGGATGCTACTGTAGGAGGTGTTGGTGCGGAGGAGCCTGCTGTGCATGTAGGCGCGGAGGAGCATGCCAACATTCATGCTGAGGGGGTCGAGTCATAGAAAGGAAAATCTGTTGTTGACGCGCCCGCCGATAGTCTTCCCCAGTCGCCGATGTCTGAGGGTGAGGACGCCATCATGAGTTGGTTTAAGGAGAAGAATCTTCTGTTTGTTTCTCATCCCGCTCCTGTGGTTGTTGGGGAAAAGGAATCAACCGCGTATACCCGTCGCATGATGGAGATGTCTTCGAAGGCGCAGGTGTCTGAAGCCTGGGGAAAAAGGTTGACTGTTCCCGAAGCTACCCTCGTACCGGAGCCTCCTACTTCTGTTGCCGATATGATGGCTATTGCCGACGGGTATCAATATGGCTTCCCGCAGCAGTGTGTGCTGGAGGTAAATTTTCGTACATGCTTGTTCGTGAGAATCGGACGCTTCGGTTGAATAATGTTTTGTCATCTTGATGTGTAGATGATGAGGAGCGAGCATTGCAACCACGTGCTGTATCAGTTCTTTAAAGCGAAATCTCTGAAGCTCGAGGCTAAGCTTCGTCACCGGGAAAAGGAATTATCTGCGGCTGAGGTGGAGATAGAAGAGCTGAAGAAAAGTCTTAAGGAGAAAGAAAAGCTGGGTGAAGCAGAGGCTGATATTCGTTCAGAACTTATTGCAGTGCGCGCTGAGTTAGAGCAAACTCGTAGCCAAGTTTCCACTATCACAGGTTTGGTTCTTTTCCCTCGCCGTATGTCGTCATTCTTTTATCTCTTAGTTGTTCTGTCTGAGTCTCCCCACCCTATGTCCAGTGGGTGGCATCCCCGAGCTGATATGGCTTCGAAACGAAAGAGCTCGGCAAAAATCTCGTATTAGAGATTTGGTTGAGAAGATTAAGAGTGAGGCTAAGAAATGGGATGCTCGGGCTGAGGTATGGCGCGCGCGGCATGTTCAGATGGTCGACATGCAAAATCTGTACAGCCATGATCGGGCCTTATTTAATGGCACACTGCTGTGGACCAGTGATAATCTGCGGGAAGCCCGTGAGCGTACTTCCTTGTTGGAATCTAGGATTCAGCTATTGGAAAAAGAATTACAGACGGCGCAATCCATGTCTCTTTCGGGGGTCCAAGATAATATGCTCGGTCTTGCCAGGGAACGAGATGATGCTCGTGCTGAAGTCTACGCTCTCAGCAATGCTCTTTCGGCGTCTCGTGCCGATGTAGCTCGTCTTGCTGAGTCTGAGAGGAATCTTGAAGTGTGCATGTACAGACTCAGCAAAGGGGTCTCAGAGATAAATAAAGAGGTCGACCACCTTCGTCATATGGACTCGATGAAGCAGGTAGAATTAGATGCCTGTCAATTTACTCTCACCAACCTTCAAGTAGACTATAAGAAATTATCCGCGGAATATGATCATCTTGATGAAGCGCGAGATGCGGTTGTTAATGAGTATGAAGAGGCTTCGGCTTGTGTCGAAGGTATAATCCCAATTCATCGAGTGTGATCTTGTTTTTTTTCTACGCTAACTCCGTGGTGTCGTCTTTTTCAGAGCTCGAGGGACGCCTTCGCGTCACAAATGAAGAACTTGAAAAGGCTCAATCTTCCTTAGCACAGCAAGAGGAACAAACCAATCACTTCAAGAATTTAGCAGCCACCCGCGAGGAGGCCGTTGGTGCTGCTTCCAGAGAAGTGAATCGGCTATCTTCGTTATTATCCCAAGCCCAACAGCGGACAACAGTTATTAAACATAAGGCTCGTTATCAATTGGCTGAGGAGACGAACAAGATGCTGGAGAGGATAGAACTTGGCCTAAGGAATGAACATGGTCTCGTGAAGAACTATCCTCGTCGTCCCGTTCCTGCTGCATTGCCCAGCTCCTCGGGCCCCTCTTCTGGTGGGAGCGTCCCATCAAGTCTTCGGAATAATCCTGACGACGGGACCGCCAACTAGGTAGAGATCGCAGCGTTCTGTAGGGTCCGCGGCATAATTATATTTTTTGTAACCATGTAACAAGGATGTTTTTTGATTGTGTATCCTTGGCTTTGGCCGTTCACTTCTTGTAATCACCCTTTGTGAAATGAATCCTCTTCTTGATATACCTACAATGTTGTTTTTAAGTGTTTGTATTTTAAGTTTGTGAAAAATCAAAACAAAAGTTGTTAAGTGTTTTTGAGTGCGATACTGAAGGAAGGTACCTTCGTGATCGTCTTGAGACCTGTCACCCCGCTGGCAAATCCTGGGCCAGAGGATTCCCAGACGGTGGGGGCCGGGGCAACGTTCTAGGATATAG
>NC_039362.1:93169603-93169739 GCF_003573695.1 Papaver somniferum | reverse complement strand
TTTCACGCTGAATTCACAACACACCTACAATCTCAGATCACCATTGATCTCACGCATTTCTCAGCTTCCCTCCTACAGATCAACCCATCCTCTCTTGTGACCGAATTGACTCTGGAACGGCCATTGTTCTTGGTTT
>NC_039362.1:93127386-93169593 GCF_003573695.1 Papaver somniferum | reverse complement strand
ATGATACCTCGTCTCAGCAGACACATTAAATTCATGAGTTTCGAAACATTTGCTAATCATGTTCAACTCAGCAATACATGGACTCATCGTCCCATAAAGCCAGCAACTGACTCCACAATCACGAGATTTCAATCGTGTCACATGGGGGATACTAACTAGGGTTTTGGTATGGCGGTCTACGGCACGTGTGTTCACCCACGATGAGAGTGTGAGCAAGTCGTGCAATCAGTTGGAAGAGTCAGCAAAGTAGTGGGTGGAAAGTTAACCAAGTCTCCGCACGATGAGTAATTGGTTTTAACACGATTTCCCCATTTCCCATTCTCTGATTCCAGCAACTTTCATACTTCATGGGATCATGGTGTTTTCAAATACGACATTATAAAATGTCTCTGAATCCTGATTGAAAAGACATAGGTTTTCTGAACAACCGAACAACATTCGCCAAAACGAGCAATTTCTCATCAAAGTTCATACAGACAATCTTTCGTCTAGACGAACTCACAGAAATTACTCTCAATTGAGAAAAATTCAATCATTCAGAGCATTTTCACGCTGAATTCACAACACACCTACAATCTCAGATCACCATTGATCTCACGCATTTCTCAGCTTCCCTCCTACAGATCAACCCATCCTCTCTTGTGACCGAATTGACTCTGGAACGGCCATTGTTCTTGGTTTAGGCCGGGGTCTTACAGATTGATCTCTCGAACTTAAAGCACTCCCTTCTTGCAGTGCATCTGTGTGAGGTTCAACATTTCGTTCGGTTCAAGGAGTCTCCACACGGTCGACTCTTCAATTCTGTAAAAACCAGCAAAACGTTTTTCCCACTCACAGATTGGCGACCACAGTAGGAGATTAATCTCTCGGTTGCAATCTCATTTTCACAAGATGGTTGGTCTTAGGACTAATTCAACTGATCCAGACCCAATCCAGAATCTTTCAAATGGCAGGATTCCTCATGTTACACCTGACGACACGGAAGGCATAGGAACCCTGACTTTGGCAGACCTATCTCAAATTCTGGAAGTCCACACTAGGAACATGGATCTGATGAAGAACACAATAGATCACATACTTGGTTTTATCATCAAGCTGACATCTGAGTTGGGCGGTGTCTCGGAAGTCCCAACACTGGGGACTGGCTCAACGCCTGACCCTCAAATCAACAGTTTCACTACTTATGAAAAGCCGGTGGATCAAGAGGTTGCACAATTGATTGAAAATTTGTGTGAACTTTTACACTTTTCCAGGGAACAGCGTACGGACACGTTTGTCGCACTCAACCAGATATCATCCGACGTACAAATAACTTTACCAACCTCAGCAGTTGAAGAAGTATCCTTGGTATCTGAACATTCAATCAACAACATCACTTTTTGAGAGGAGGATCGCATCGCAGACGAAGGGCATAATCGTGCGTTGTATGTGACTGGCTTCATCAAAGGCACCGAATTTAGAAGGGCTCTTGTCGACACCGGTGCTTCCAGCAATATTGTCACTATGAAGACTCTTAGAATGGCCAGATTCCTACGAGGTAAAATCATTCGCCATCCCATCCTAATGACAGGATTTGAAGGAAGCCAAAGTCACACATATGGATACGCGTACATAGATTTGAGGGTAGGGACAATTCAATAAAATGTGAAATTCCACGTGATCGAGCAAGAGCCTGACTACCACCTGATACTTGGGCGACCTTGGATCTATGACAACAAGGTGGTTCAATCAACCTATCATCAATGTATGAAGGCCTTACTCAATAACAAGATCGTCCGCATAGCTGCTTCATCATCTCCTTATGCTCTGTCTTACGATGCTGAATTCATCGAATCCCAGAGCGTCCCTGAACCTCCTAAGAAAATCTATACTATTCCACTTCCAAGTTGGAAGGCAATTGAGGCATCCGCATCATCACCATCTTCGGAAGCGGAACCATTCGAATCGCCTGCTACATCGTTCAAGCGCCGAAAAGATGAAACTACGAGCTCAGGATCCAATTTTATGACCACTCATGATGCAGAAGGAAGGGTCATTTACCGGCGACGCAAAGATTAGCAATTAATAGGGGAGATTGATCAAGAGTCTCCCCGCACTGGTGAATCGTGTCAGAATGAACAACTACCCGAGGATGAAGTTCAGGAAGCTCCACAAAAATTTCAAGATGGTACGAATTCTACCACTGATGTCTTGAGACGGTTAACATCGACACAGAGAAAGATCCAAGACCGATCTTGGTCAGTTCTGCGCTATCACCGGAAGAGCGTGCAGGTCTGGTAGAGCTACTGAAGGAGTATCGGGATATATTTGCTTGGACGTATGAAGAAATGCCTGGCCTGGATGACAAACTTGTCACTCACCGTCTACATATCATTCCCGGCTCCAAGGCTGTCAAACAACCGCCCAGGCAGTTCAGGCATGAGGTCGAGGAACAAATCAAGGCCGAAATTCAAAAATTGCTGGTAGCAGGATTTATCAAGCCTATTCAACATCCAACCTGGATGGCTAATATCGTCCCAGTTAAGAAGAAAAATGGCCAAATCAGATGTTGTGTAGATTTTAGAAACCTAAATAAATGCTGCCCGAAGGATGACTTTCCTTTACCCAACATTGATATGCTCGTTGATGCGACCAGCGGCCACGGTATGTTATCATTCATGGATGGTTACAGTGGGTACAACCAAATGAAAATGTTCGAATATGATGCCACCAAGACCGCGTTTCGCACTCCCATTGGGAATTTTCATTACACTGTGATGCCCTTTGGGTTGAAGAATGCTAGCGCCACCTACCAACGAGCCATGACAACAATATTTCATGATATGATGCACAAACAAGTAGAGGATTATGTTGACGATGTCGTGGTGAAATCGAAAGCTCGAACATCCCATCTAGAAGTTCTGAGACAAGTCTTTGAAAGATGCAGAGAATACAAGTTGAAGATGAATCCTCTAAAATGCGATTTTGGAGTTTCTTCTGGAAAGTTTCTGGGATTCTTGGTCACTGCCGAAGGGATCAAAGTCGATCCGGACAAAGCGAAATCCATCTCTACCATGCCTCCTCCACGCACTGTGAAGGAACTGCGGAGCTTTATGGGTAAGGTGAATTACATCAGACGCTTCATACCAGGATTGGCTCAACTTATTGATTCGTTCACCCCTCTGCTGAAGAAGGGAGCGAGTTTCACGTGGACAGATGTTCAGCAAGAAGCATTTCAGAAAATACAACAAATACTTTTATCACCTGCAGTCATGAGGTCTCCAGTGCAGGGTCGACCGGTGATATTATACACAGCCTCCAGTGATGTTGCTATTGGAGCACTACTAGCTCAAGAAGACGAAGAAGGCGTCGAGCATCCGATTTACTATTTCAGCCGAACCATGAAGGTTGCCCCGAAAGCTGAAAGAGCATGCCTGGCGTTAGCTCATGCAATGCAAAGATTCAGGCATTATTTACTATCCAACAGAGTTGTGCTTGTATCCAAAGCTGATCCCATAAAGTTTTTACTCTCAAAGCCCGCTCTGATAGGAAGACCTAGAAAGTGGCTGCTTCAGATGTCGGAATTCGACATAGTATGTGTTTCCCCCAAACCAATCAAAGGTCAAGCAATAACATATTTACTAGCAGCGTTCCCCGGAGAAGATTCCGCGACATTACCATATGATGTACCAGGAGAACTTCCAGGAATCTCAGTCGTTAAAGAAGAAACATGGTTGTTGTACTTTGATGGATCCGCCACTCCTAGTAATGATACTGGAGGAGCGGGCATAGTCTTGGTCTCGCCGTCAGGAGAGGTATTCTCACACTCATTCAAAATGGATTTCCACTGTACAAATAATTCAGCAGAGTATGAGGCCTTCTTGCTAGGATTATCCCTAGATAAACAAGCAGGAGCAATGCATCTGGAGATCAGAGGAGATTCAAAACTACTAGTCAATCAAATGAATGGGGTGTACTCTCTCAAACAGATAACACTTGCTCCATTCAGGGCTGAAACACAACGACTCCTGACTCATTTCGCCGACGCGACCATCACCCATACTGGCCGAACCAACAATAGGCATGCTGATTTCTTAGAAACTCTTGTCTCCAAGTTGCAATTCGAAGGATCAGAGAAATCAATCATAGTGCAAAGACGAGTTGTGACATCCACGTGGCTTAATCAAACTGAAGAAGCTCAAGCAAATGACTAGAGAGCACCTATCATTCATGAACTGAGCAGCTCCATTATAGAAGGGACGATCAGCCTTAAAGAACTGAAGAATTTCTTCTTGCTTCATGGATCCTTATACTATCGTAACCCGGATGCCTCTCTATCACGATGCCTGGGTGATGAAGAAGCGAAATAAAAACTCGAAAGTGTGCATCAAGAAGTGTGCGGACAGACGCTGGTGATAACACGTTATAGAAGACTCCAGAGACTCGGGTACTGTTGGCTTTCCATGGAAGCACAGTCGAGGACTTTGTAGGGATCTTGTCCTAATTGTCAGACACCTCCTCATCATTTGGAGGTGCTAACACTCCTTCACACCGTGGACTGGAGGCAGCCTTACATCGAATATCTTCGAGACAAAAAATCTCCACCAGAAAAGAAAGATGCAATCAAACTCATACAGAGAGCTAAGAGATTTTTTTTTCTTGACGGAATCTTATACCGCAAAAGCTTTGGAGGAGACTTGTTGAGATGCCTAGCCGAAGATGAAATCCCGACAGTCCTGAAAGAGACTCATGAAGGATAACATCAGGGGAAAAATAAGTTGTTTCTCCAAATCCACGAGAAATACTACTGGCCGACTATGGAAGATGATGCAGCCGCATACGTTCAGAAGTGTCATAAATGCCAGATTCACGGTAATCTCATTCATACCCCTTGTCTTCCATTACACTCTGTGAATAGTCCATTTCCTTTCTATAGCTGGGGACTTGATATCATCGGGAAGATCAATCCAGCATCCTCAAGGAAACATGAATACATCATCACAGCTACTGAGTATTTCACTAAGTGGGTCGAAGCAATCCCGCTCAAAGGTACCACAGGGGTAACTATTGCAGCCTTCATCAAGGAGCATATTATATGTAGATTATGCGTCCCTAAACATATCATCACGGATAATGGGACTCTTTTCTCCAATCAAGATGTCAAGAAATTACTCAAGGAGTACGGGATTAAACAGAACTTTTCCACACCATACTACCCCCAAGGAAACGGCCAAGCGGAGAGTACCAACAAAACTTTGATCCGGATTATCAGTCGAACAATTCATGACAATCCACGATCGTGGCATGAGCAACTTCCCGTGGCTTTGTGGGATTACAGAACTGCACCAAGGAGCTCAATTGGGATGTCACCGTATTCGTTCGTCTATGGGGATGATGCTATACTCCCAGCCGAGATAAAAATTCCTTCAGCAAGGATTGCAGCGGCTAGCGGAATACAATGAGATGAAGCTGAAGTGTCCAAGTCAAGAGTTGCTGAACTAGACATGCTTGAATCAAGGAGCGCTAAAGTAGAAAAGTACGTGGAGGCTTATAAACAGAGGGTATCCAGGGCTTACAACAAAATGGTAAAACCCCGAACTTTTCAAGTAGGAAATTTGGTATTAAAGACAGCAAAGCACATTCAACAAGACATGTTTGCTCCCAAATTCTCTCCGAAATGGGAAGGGCCGTATGTTATCATCAAAGGGTGTCTAGTGGATACTACAAAATTTAGCACTCAGTGCAGGAAAGGAAGGAAATATTATCAACGACAAATGGCTCAAAGCCTATTACGCTTGATCAACAGCAGATAATTAACCTTTATTTCAAATACATCTCAAATGTAATTTATTTCCTTCAAAGAGCATGCAAGATGCTCATTCGTTCATCAAATATTCATCAACTGAACAAAAACTCCTCATACTATCAGATTATTCTACCTTGTCAGAAACCTACATTACAACTCTCCTGAATATTCACTCAGAGCAAACCATCCAACAATGGATAATCCCTATAGGAAACCCTGTAGAGTTTCTTCTGGAAGATCCTAGTCTTTTCCTTCAAATCCTCAACCGCCTTCTCCACCCTCGCTGACTCCAAAGCCAATATATTTTTCTCCTCCAGTAAAGCAGTGGCCATGGAAATCGCATCAGCAGCTTCCGCCACCTTATGGATCTTAATTATCTCAAGACGACGACGAAACCAGCTCATATTGAATCGCAATATCTCACAATAGGAAATCATCTCATCCCACTTGTGCAGTTCCTGATTCTTGACGTCTCGCAGGTGCATTTGGTTCATTTCTTCAATGATCGGTAGCAGCCCTGCAACTGTAGTCCATACTTTTTCCAGATCTTGGTATACAGAGGTGTATGGCACTTGGGAATGACAAATCCACCAACCATCTCATTGTCTGGGAAAGTGTTAACCAATGGAGATTCAAACGAAAGTCCAGCTGTCGGGTATTCACAGGAGTGAACACTGTCTTCTGTCTCCACGGATTCTGCAGAATCTTCACATGCTCGATTGCCACTGTCTTCAACCTCGACCACAGTCACGGACTTTCCACTCCTTCTCCTTCTAGCATCAACAACGACACGAACATCCGCCTGTGATGAACGGAGAAGTGTTTAATTTCGCCTGAATTAGACATGGTAAAATTTCAAGGATTATAAGATTGCTTACAGATGATCCAGTCTCAGCAGGAGCCGACCTATACCGGGCAGGAGTCTAGCAGTCCGCTTGGGCCTTGAATTGTGAGAAGAAATATTCTTCTGGTCATCCTGCAACAAATCATCTTCCACAATCAGTAACCTCAACTGAACGAGATGGAAAAGATGTGAAACTTACCAAGATGGGCGCTTCTACTCCATGTTTCGACCAAAGTCTGTTTTGAGAAGAAGTATTATCAGCAGACATGATATGAGAGGTATGATGATCGAAATTTCTTCTGTGATGAAACTAACTTAGGAATGGAGGAAATATTGGCGCAAGTGATAAACCCTAAATCTACAAAGATATATACAAGATACAGCAGGCACTTATCTCCGACTCAGTTACGAGTTTTACTGAAACCCTAAGTCTTGAACAAGGTCAAACTGGAGATGCGGAAGTAAAATAGTGCACTGGGGACTGACCAAGGTTAATTGTGATTGGCAAGTCACGCGGCACCATGTACTATACAACTTATGTTTGGATATTTTCATAAGATGAAGAACCAAAAGGGTTAAGGGAGATTACAATGAGTTCGGCATGAAAAGTAGCTCGGTTTGCTTAATTCAATCAAGAAGAACTTGCATTAATAAAATCTCTCGTTTAAAAGGAAGACCTAAATACTTCAATAAAGTTGTTCGAATGAAGACATCTACTATGAAGATTGAGAGTATTCAAATACTAAAAAAGAAAAAAGAGATCGAAAGTAAAGCTACTCGTCAGATCCATTTGAGTTGTGAGATTCGTCATCACTGTCTTTCTCAGAGTTTTCATCACTATCCTTCTCGGAATCCTCTTCTTCGGAATCACTGTCATGACTATTGGTGACGTCTGGATGAACATAAAGATCATCATCTGAATCTTCTTCTGCTTCAGCTGCAATGTTCATGGGACTTTCCAATTCTCTGGCACACTGATCAGGCAAACCCCAGGCGGTTTTTTCTTCGGAAGCATCAGCATCAGAATCAGAATCAGAGGATACCCCATCCAAGAATTGGCGTTTCTCCTCAGCTCTCTGTATTTTGCGCCGGATTCTATCCTTTGTGCGCTGACGAGCATATTTCTCATCGTCTTCAGCTTTTCTTTTCATGAGTTCGGCGAAAGTAACTCTCCGCTCATTCGAGGGTACGCTGGGATTTGCTCCCTCATCGCGAATTACCTTGGCTCTCGACTTAGCTATGAGAGCTTTGGGATCTTCGTCAGAACTGGAGGAATAACTACGACTGCTGGAAGCCGGCATTTTCTGAAACCAGGAGCATGGAGTTATCGACATGCAGATAAATTCATCCACAAAATGGTAATTCTTGAATCTTACCTATTTCAATTTCACTAACAATAGTGGTTGCAATACAAGAGTTAACACATGAAATCAATTCGTTCCTTGAAACCTGCAATAATGAACAACACTTCATTAGTTCATGGAAAATGATTTTCTCATAAAATCATGTACATAATTTTCATAATGTGAACATTCACACAACTGAACTATGATATTTACAATAAGACATGACTTCATCACAAATAAGTTGTATAGTTTGAAGGTTACTCAAAACCCATGTCTTGATTTTACAAAACAATAATTAATGCAATTTGTTCATATAAATTTTCAGAGTTTATCTAATAAGAACAAATCCATGTGAATAAAATACGTCATCATGTTTCACATAAAATATGTCACGGCTACATATATATATATATATAAAATCTATTTTCCTTCGTATTAGCGTTTTATTAAAAACGAATGTTTATGCTAGTTTTGTGAAAGCTCACACCTATTGTGATAAAATACTAATTCTCTTGAAAGCTCATAAATAAAGTTTTTATCACTGGACATAAGTTCACATACATAAAAATATATATCTATTTTCCTCGAATGAGCATCGTCTTCTAAAACGGGGTTTATTTCGGTTTTGTGAAAGCTCACATCTATTAAGGTAAAATATTGGTTCACATGAAAGCTCATACACTAAGTTTTATCACTGGACCTAAGTCCATATATATAAAAAAAAATCTCCCATAAATAAGGGGTTCTTATTAGTTTTCAAAACTAACGATCGAACGAACATACGTTTGATAAAACAAGGTTTTTTCTACAAAACTCACGTCAACATATACACATGTATAGAATTTTAACATGATGGAAGCATGGAAAACTCATGAAATCAGCCAGCAAAAGTAAAAAAAAGAAAATTTTACCTGGACGTTACCGGCCGGAATTCGTCCGGACGATGAACGAACGACGCCAGCGGTGGAATTCCGGCGAACTTCTCCTGCTGCTCCTGATGCTCGGACATGAGATGGGAGGAAGATGAAGATGGTGGTCGGTTGTGGGAAGAAATAAAAAAAAAGGGATTAATTTCCTTTTATACCTAATTTTATTTCCAAAACCTAATTCCATAAGGATCTCCCTTTTGGGCCCGACCCGTGAATCCTAAACCAACCAAGGTTCCACCATCGAACCAGCGGTCCTACACGGTTTTATGTTCACTGGATGACGCTCTATTATGCCACAGAGGTTTCCGCTCAAACCATGGTTTGCTCATTCAGTCGAAATCCGGTAATATCTTATCTTATGACTAAGTTCAATTACTTATTTTTATTTATACCTGGAAAATCACCATTAAATGCTGACCGAGGAACATGACTGTTCCTCACTAAGCAGGGGACTTAATGTAGATGGTAGATTTTCGACAAAGGGTAGAATTGTGAAACTATACTCCAGATTCGGTAACCGGATGAGTATTGAGACTCATGTCTCTCATTAAAGCATGAAAGTTCATGTCATAAATCTCTGACTGAGAAGGCTATCTCTCAGAGTACGTATAAATGTGTAGTCTCTCAGCTGAGGCCACGACACATCTCATGAATACTGAGCAATTTCAGTAATTACTCCGGATCCAGCAATCGGATGAGTATCGAGACTCATGTCTCTGTGCATGAAAGCTCATGCCACCTATGATGGAGAAAGTCTCTCAGAGACGATGAAGATGTGCAGTCTCTCAGATGAGGCCACTACACATCTCATACTGTATAGAATCGAAATATTGGACGGCTCCTAGACAACATCTCTGCTAGTATAGAGCGACAACGTCTTCGGGATGTAACCAGATTTTCCCCGACTATGCAAGAGGAATATGATACTCCAGCAAGTTCATATTGCTCAACCCTCAGATAATTAATGCTCCTAGACAAGAAGCCCTTCTAGTACAGAGCCAACAATTAATTATCTTAAATCGTCTGAATATCCAGCAATATTCTACGAGCCATCGTTTGAATATCGAGCAATATTCTATGAGTCGTCAATTAATTAATCGCCTGAATATTCAGCAATATTCTACGATTCCTCGTTATATTTCGTTACTTCAATCTGTGGTTCTTCCCAGCAGAATTCCACAGTTTAGTAATAAATATTCAACTAAACAGGCATCTGGGCATCGAATAAGCCCTGACAAAATTATGCAAGTGTAATTAGCAGATAATACACAGACCAGCATTTTGAATGCGCAAACGAACATTTCGGAAAATACGAATGAACGAGGAACCTATGCAAAATAGGAAGGAAAAATAGTAAAAATATTAGCAGAGGCGCCAGGGGACTCGGCTCACCATCCGTACGGTCATGCCATGATCAGTCCCACGCCCAATTTTATATTTTTATGATATTTTACTAATTTTCCCTAAAATCATGAAAATTACCTAATTCCATGTATTTTTATCTAAATCATATGATTTTATCAAAAAAATAATAAAATTAGTGAAAGTTGTCGCGGGTCCGCCGGCCGGCCGGTCATGCCTTTGCCGTGGCCCCTCCCACACCTCACGCCCTATTATTTTATTATTTCTTCTTAAATTATGAAAATTCCCTTGATTTCATGAATTTTCCCTAAAATCACCTAATTTCATGTATTTTTCTCTAAAATCACATGATTTCATCAAAAAATAATAAAATTAGGGAATGGTGTCGTGGGACCGAGCACCAGCCGGCTGTGCCTGGGCCATGGCCGGTCCTACACCTCACGCCCCATTATTTTATTATTTCCTCTTAAATTATGAAAATTCCCTTGATTTCATGAATTTTCCCTAACCTAATTTTATGTATTTTTCTCTAAAATCACATGATTTCATCAAAAAATAATAAAATTAGGGAAAGGTGTCGTGGGACCGAGCACCAGCTAGTCGTGCCTGGGACGTACCCGATCCTGCACCTCACGCCCCATTATTTTATTATTTCCTCTTAAATTATGAAAATTCCCTTGATTTCATGAATTTTCCCTAAAATTACCTAATTTCATGTATTTTCTATAAAGTTATAGAAAATATTAAAAAATTAGGGAAAAACTTGTGGGACCGGGCCCTAGCCGGCCGGCCATGCCCTAACGGTCCCACACGCCTATTATTTTATTATTATTTGGTGTTTTGTTTCCTGATTTCATGAAAACTCCCTGATTTCAACAAAATATCTTGGTTTTCAACAAATCCTTTTGATTTTATGAAAGTTAGCTAAAATCATCAAAAATTACATAAAATTGGGAAGTGTGGCTTGGGACCGGCGCTCATGGCCGACCGGCCATGCCTTAGCCATGCCGGTCCCACACTCCCATTCCTTATTTTATTATTATTTTATCTCTCATGAGAGTTCTCTAATTTCACCAAACTCTCCAGTTTCATGAAATTTCCCTCAAATCTGAGAAAACACATAAAATCACATAAAACTGGGATAAACATGTGGGACCGCGTCTGTCAGCCGGCCGGCCGGCCATGCCCAAGCCGTGCCGGTCCCACACCTTGAAATCCCATGTTTTATTTATTATTTACATCATCTCATGTATTTTTGCCGGTTTCAGCCAAACCACGGATTTTACAAATTTTTTCCAAATGTTGCTCAAACGTGCATCAGAAAATATCAAAATTCTCAGGATTGAAGCACGGAAACTGTGGTGACACGGGCACATCCCCTTGACCGACCAAGGGTGACCACGAGGCTTGCAAACAGCTGGTCCCGATGTTTTAATGATTTTAACCTAATTTGCTCAATTGCTCATATTAGGTTCGAACTCTTTCCAAACAATTGGAAGTTCGCTCAAACGACCATCTACTGGTCCCACGACCATCAAGAGACGGTCTCATGACCTCTTGGTCGGCCCCTCATATTTTCTACATCAGGTTTTATGATTTGTTGCTCACACGAGCATTATTTCAGTAAATGATTAAACCAGCATTTAATCATTCTTTCACCAACTGGTCCTCAAGAGACTTTGGTATTTTTTGCTCATTCGAGCATCTGGGCGTTATAATGGTGAACCCGTCGTCCCATGTAGCCGGTCCCGTGTTGATTTTCAATAAATCATCATTTCGGTAAAATTAGGGTTTTGAATCCAGAGCTCTGCAGAAACGTGATTCTGCACAGATATTCGAACACTGGTAATTTTATGTTGATTCCATGATTGATATTAATATTTATTTTGCTCGACCCAGCAGTCAGTGACTTAAATTAATATTTTATTTGGTCCAGATACCAACAATTCATCAAAAAAACAATATTTGCTCGAACTAGCAATATTCGCTCGAACCGGCAATATTTATTCAATTAGCAATATTCGCTCAGACTAGCAATATTTTCTCAAATCAAAGAATATTGGTTCAACTACCAATGTTCAACAATTTAGCAACACAGTTTTGCTCGTCTTAGGTTATAATGATACCTCGTCTCAGCAGACACATTAAATTCATGAGTTTCGAAACATTTGCTAATCATGTTCAACTCAGCAATACATGGACTCATCGTCCCATAAAGTCAGCAACTGACTCCACAATCACGAGATTTCAATCGTGTCACATGGGGGATACTAACTAGGGTTTTGGTCTGGCGGTCTACGGCACGTGTGTTCACCCACGATGAGAGTGTGAGCAAGTCGTGCAATCAGTTGGAAGAGTCAGCAAAGTAGTGGGTGGAAAGTTAACCAAGTCTCCGCACGATGAGTAATTGGTTTTAACACGATTTCCCCATTTCCCATTCTCTGATTCCAGCAACTTTCACACTTCATGGGATCATGGTGTTTTCAAATACGACATTATAAAATGTCTCTGAATCCTGATTGAAAAGACATAGGTTTTCCGAACAACCGAACAACATTCGCCAAAACGAGCAATTTCTCATCAAAGTTCATACAGACAATCTTTCGTCTAGACGAACTCACAGAAATTACTCTCAATTGAGCAAAATTCAATCATTCAGAGCATTTTCACGCTGAATTCACAATACACCTACAATCTCAGATCACCATTGATCTCACGCATTTCTCAGCTTCCCTCCTACAGATCAACCCATCATCTCTTGTGACCGAATTGACTCTGGAACGACCATTGTTCTTGGTTTAGGCCGGGGTCTTACAGATTGATCTCTCGAACTTAAAGCACTCCCTTCTTGCAGTGCATCTGTGTGAGGTTCAACATTTCGTTCGGTTCAAGGAGTCTCCACACGGTCGAATCTTCAATTCTGTAAAAACCAGCAAAACATTTTTCCCCACTCACATAAACACAGACTTATAAGGTCTTAAATGTGTTTGTTTTCTTTGATACCAATTGAAAAAGCGGGGGTCTAACAACCTCACCCAATATTTCGTTTAGGAAATCTGTATAGACAAACTCCAATATAATTCCAAGAGAATCATCTAGACAGTCAGACTCAATCAATGGAAATATATCCAAGAGTTGTATCTCTGTTTCACAATATAATCAGCAAATCAAACATATAGAAATCCGCGAGCCTGATTATTATGTGAAACAACTTGATCGGTAGCAAAGACCAATGTTCAAGTGTCAATCAATTTATATCTACAACCAAAGGTTGGATTATCTAATTGATTGAACTACACACAACCTGTGATATATCAATTATATAGAAAATATAATGCTGAAAAGAAATAACACAGACACCAGAAATTTTGTTAACGAGGAAACCGCAAATGCAGAAAAACCCTGGGACGTAGTCCAGATTTGAACATCACGCTGTATTAAGCCGCTACATACACTAGCCTACTACAAGTTAACTTCTAATTGAAATGTAGTTGATCCCTAACCAATCTCACACTGATTAAGGTACAATCGCGTTCCTTATGCCTCTGAATCCCAGCAGGAACACACTTGATTCCCTTAGCTGATCTCACCCAAAACTAAGAGTTCCTATGACCCAAAGTTGAAGACTTGATAAACCAATATATCTCACACAAAAAAGTCTATTGAATAGATAAATCTGTCTCCCACATAAATACCTATGAGTTATGTTCCGTCTTTTGATAAATCAAGGTGAACATGAACCAATTGGTACACTTGTACTTATATTTTCGAAGAACACAACCTAGTAATATCAATCACCTCACAATAGTCTTAATCGTATGGTAGCGAAACAAGATATTGTGGAATCACAAACGATGAGACGAAGATGTTTGTGACTACTTTTTGTCTTGCCTATCGGAGATTAAATGTCGAGCAAATATTAGAGAAGATAGTACTCAATACGATAGAATAAGGTAAGATCAGAACACGCAACTACAAAGAAATTAGTTGGGTGTGGCTTTACAATCCCAATGAAGTTTTTAAGTCGTTAACCTATAATGGCTTTAGAAAAACCTAGGTTAAAGAAGTACCACACAAGAGGGTGGGGATTAGGTTTCCCAGTTGCTAGAGTTCTCCCTTATATAGTCTTCAAATCAGGGTTTGCAATCAATGTTACCTTGGTAACAAAGCATTCAATATTCACCGTTAAATTAAAACTTGATTAGACTCGAGCTAATATCTTTCAATCGTTAGATCGAACTTAGCTTGTTACACACAAATGGAAAGTGACTTCATTAGATATGGATAACCATACCTAAACGTGTACACCTTGTTGGCTCAACAATAGTTAACCAAAGTTAGCCATATGAACACTTTCATATCAACCTTGTTCATCCTAACACAACTAGTTCAAATGAATCAAATGAAACTAGTTCTAGAGTTTTTCAACTGTTTATATTATCATAGAAGTATACAAGACACAATTGAAGCAAAATCGATTTTGATTCACTCGAATCAATTCATGAACATTATAGCCATGGTTGGCAAAAGATTGCATTCCTTAATTTATAAATATATTAGTTCATGAACAAACCGACTTTAGAACATAACCTACTCAAGTATGCAAACGGGTACGCATACCTAAGTGTCCCAACTTGGTCTAGGTTCGCCAGTATGCAATCGGGTACGCATACTGTCATACACCAACAA
The DNA here is from genome assembly GCF_003573695.1 of Papaver somniferum. Classification (NCBI taxonomy): domain Eukaryota; kingdom Viridiplantae; phylum Streptophyta; class Magnoliopsida; order Ranunculales; family Papaveraceae; genus Papaver; species Papaver somniferum. Next base: position 93,154,638 of record NC_039362.1, on the reverse strand, counting down.
ATTCAGTTGAATTTCCGGACTCAAACTTACGCCGGTACGCATACGGGTATGCATACCAAGTTCCCGAACTTTCAACTAACCAACCAGTACGCATACGGGTATGCATACTATGGTTCCCGGACTTGGAATAACTTGCAACGGTTGGCATACAAGTACGCATACTGTGTTATATCCAATCATGGTTAATTGTTCTAAGCTCCTATTTTAATTATTGAAACATTATTAGAGAACAACAATAGATGTCTCACACAAACTATTAGCTTCAAAGCAATTTTCAAGTGCTCGATAGATCAATACGAAACATTCTGAGTCCATATCAAATGACTATCTCACACAAATCACATAAGATGTTACCAGGCGATTTTCACATGATCATCTTTTGACTTTCGTCAAGAGTATAAGATGAACTTGGTTAAAGCGAAAGCTTACCAACACATATTTCTATAAATATGTAAGCGAGTTAAACTCAGTTCGAAATATCAAATGTGTATAATCGAAGTCTATATAGCTATACGAGTCTCAAATAGGAGATAGAGTAGATAGACTTTTGAGTGATAGATGAGTTCAAGTCTCCACATACCTTTTGTTGATGAAGTTCCACAAACTCTTCTTAATAGTTCTTCGTCTTTAATCGATGAACGCCGTGAAGTCTAAAGCTCAACTAGACTTCCTATCCTAATCCGAGACTTAGCTATAAGTAGAATAGAAATCAAGACTTATAGTTTTGGCAACTAAACTTGACAAACAAGCTTGAGATAGCAACACTTGCGAGTTCGACCGAGCAGTGCTCTAACAACTATATCTTTAACCTTATTGATCGGGTCGTACCAGTTTATCTTTTGAACCTTGGTATTTCCTCAACTATATTGTATTTATCATTGTTATTATCTCTTAAAATCTGTTTGCCAAGATTACTTGCCTGTTTTTCAAACTTTTACTCTACTAGCAATCTGTCTGCAACTATACTTGCAATTTATTGGAAACTTTCTTTTAAATGAATCATATGGGTTATATTAATGAATTGGGTACTATTACTTGTGATGAACGATGTGCCTTTGCAAGATCCCACTATGATTCAATATGGTGTAAAACTAAATGACAAAAATTTTACTCTTTGGTTGCCTCAAGTAGAGGGGAAAAGGTATATCTAACTGGTTCCACCCCACAACCCACTGAAGGAAAACCTACACATGTATGAGGAATGGATTATGAAATATTCTCTTGTGAAAGGTTGGCTAGTTGGTGCCATGGAACCGGAGTTAATGAATGTATTCGCTTGCTTACCTACTTCAAAAGATGTTTGGGATAATGTGAAACATAGTTACTATGAAAAGGCATATAAATTAATTCTTTATGATTTATCCCGTAAGATTATGGCAACAAAATGAGTGAGTCTACCGGTGGCTTTATTCTTATCTTACGGTTATTTGGAAAACTTGATTATCGTAAACCAATTACATTTACCTAAGATGACATCATTAAAATTCTCAAAGCAGTTATAGATGAAGAACGAGTTTCTTTATTCCTTGCTAATCTTAATGATTGTTATAATTTTGTCAGAGAATAAATATTTCGTAGTACTCTGCTTCTTGGACTGGCTTTTTCGATTGTGAGGCATGAAGCACAACGTCGTAGTACTCTGATGAGTCAACTTGTTTACTCCCACCATAACTATGACAGTCAACAAATTTGGGAATACTTTTTTGTCCCAATAATCCTCCTTAACAAATATAAGCGAAAAATATACTTACTCTGGAAATGGTAAGTACAAAATGTAAAAATGGTTCAAGAAGATTGGTTATCCTGAATGGCGCTTAATCCAAATCAGAGAAAGGGAATGGAAAAGCACTTATTTGTTCTACTGAGATGACATTCCCAGCAACAAAAACTACTCCGAAGGTCGATGATCTTACTTCAATTATCGATCATCTCACTCTCCAAGAGTCATGTAATATTGTCCTAGATCTAATAAATGTTAATACAAACAAAGATCATGGTTGGATTTTTTACTCTGATGTAACTAACCATATGATCACTTGAAGCCATCATCCCAAATGACTTGTATGCACCAAATTGTTCAACCGTTCACAATGCTAATGGTGTTACATATCTATTTACTGGAGCTGGGATAGTTGATTTGAATTCTTCCTTAACTTATAACACATTTTTTTGATTCCCTCTCTTTTTATAATTTGTTTTCAGTATCACAAGTGATTCCGCAATTAAATTGTTTAATGTTAATTTATTTGACTTTTTGTTTCCTACAAGATCTCAGCAGTATGAAGATAATTGGGCGTAGTACTAAGAAAGAGGGACTGTATTACATAGAAAATGTACGTGAAGTATGGTCTTTGTCTTCAAAGGGGTCTTCCAGTACCAACGAAGATCAGATACAATTAAGGCATCATTGCTTAGGTCACGTTTTTTTTTTCTGTTATTTGCAAGATTTGTTTCCGTCAACTTGAAAAACCTTCGTATTCTAATTGTGAAACTTGCATTTTAGCAAAGCGTTACCGTACTAGTTATCCAGATAGTTTTAATAGAAGACTAGTTCCATTTGCTTTGGTTCGTTTTGATATTTGGGGCCTTTGTCGAATTAATAGAAATTCTGGGTTTTGATGGTTTGTTCCGTTTGTCTATGATTACACTCGTATGACTTTGCTTTATTTGATGAAAAATAAAACTGATGTAGTTGATATTTTTAAATATGTTCATAAGATGATTCAAACACAATTCTCAACCACTTTAGAGGTTATTCACTCTGATAATGGTGGTGAATATATAAATGAAACTCTACAAGGTTATTTCCATGAGCACAGTTTAATTCATAAGACTACTTGTCGATTTACACATAACAAAGTGATGTTGTGGAAAGGAAAAACAGACAATTACTTGAGATTACTAGAGTTTGCTTAACTGGAGGAAACATGAGGCCATTTTTTGGGGAAGTAGCTATTACTACTGCAATGTGTCATCTGAATCGCGTACCCACTAGCGTTTTGAAATTTGGAACACCTATGGATAAATTGGCTTCATTTGTGACAATCCTTTTCAACTTAAACTTCCTCCAAGAGTATTTGGGTGTGTAGTTTATGTACACATAAAGAAGCATATGCGCAACAAACTTGAACCTTGTGCTTTAAAGTGTGTATTTGTTGGTTATTATCCGTACCAGAAAGGTTACATGTGTTATCATTGTTAGAGCATTCCTCGGTTGAACCCCACAAAGTGTTGGTATGTCAAGGTGGGTTGTCATATTTTAGTTTGAAAACTCAAGGTCACTTGATTAGATTACTAGAGTCAACTTTGTTAGGTAAGACTAGGAAGTCTAAAAATGTTGAGACATACAATCTGAAGACGTATAGACATCAACGAACACATCATCCTTTTGTTCAAGGTTAGTAATACAAGACTTGACTTGTTTCCGTTCCTAATTACGTTACTTTGAAGTCATTTAGATTGAAAACACAACATGTGAAGGTTATATTTATGAAACTCTAGTATTAGAGACTTGATCAACTTATTATGATCAAAGTGTCAAGGAAAAATATGCAAGTTATATCGCAACTTCGGTATATTGAATAATGAAGTATACCTCTTATCTTTTGAACTTAATAATTGCCACATAGACACTATCTTTTTAAGTTGTTACTAGAATGTATAATGAACTTGGGATTGATTCCATGCCTAGAAAATTATGTTTAACTACATGTGTTCAAGGAAGTAGACTTGTGAAACTTGTTTCGTAGTTGAAAGGAATCAATGGGATCGGTGGTCCAATTCCTATCGGGGATCTATAGCATGATCGATCCCTATAGGAAAGTTATATTTCCGGTTTTACGTATACTCTAGGGTTTCTGTGATTTTCGGAATATGGGTTTGCTATTTAGGTAAGTTCCAGATGTAGACATTGTGAGTAATTTGAACATGTGTAAAATATTATAGTTTTATTATTCAAAGATATTCTTTGATACTCAAGGTGAGCTCCCAAACCGAAATGTTTGAGAATTTTCTTTTGAGATTTTTAGAAATATATGTTTTATTTTTCCAACAATTAAAACATATCTCTGGAAGATATGTTAGTAAAGCATACTTGTATACTAGCTAATATTGAGTTGTCATCCGTGAGAGATTTCAGTACAATAGTTGGACATTTGTTGGAATTAGACAAAACCGAAAATTGATGTTTATTGCTTATTTTGAGAACTTTTTTGGTTATGGAAATTCCGTAATATCCAATATACCTGGTATATAAATAGTAAAGAATGTTCCTTTTTACAAACTTATCTTGACACATGCATTTCATTTTGTAGTCACTGCGGTAGCCAACTAATAGTATCACTTGTAATACTATCTTGGAGAGGAAGGTAATCTAATTAGGCGAAATCTCGTATATCTGCTAGTTTAAAGACCTTTGTGGGATCAAAAAGCGTCTAGATAGTATCGTTGGTGGGAAACTAGGATTTGCATTATTTTAGTTTAAGATTATTGCTTTGATTGACTAACGGTTGTTCTTGACAGCCTTCTCTTCTGACATAAGGTCACTCAAACTAGATTAATGATTGATGGTAGTTCGAATCTGTTATTACATATGATGATAGACTTGTGATCATCCATTATTAACAGATTCCATAATGTGCGTGATCGATTATAAGTGGAATCAAGTTTATTTGTGCAGGTACATTGAAGACACTGAAGATCAGAAGACATGAATATTTCTTATTGGTTTCATATCTTTGTGATTTACTTATTGCACATACTTGATCGTCTGATGATGTAGTCTTGAAAGTGATAAGTAAAAGTTCGTTCAAAGACTTGTAGAGATTCGGTTTCAGAATTTAAGAAATAAAGTAAATGGTTGTCACAATATCGAGAGATTACTGGGACTCAGGTTTCCACCATTAATCACATTCAATTGGTTCGTATATTGATTCATAACAATTCTAGCTCTTTTATGGACTCTATTTCTTTGCCAAAGGTAGATTTTGTAAAAGATTAATTGTAAATCATAAGCATGACGCACCAAAACCTCTAAGTCTAAGCATACATCATCAGACAAAATCACAACTAATTAATAAAAATCATAAATCAATTAAATCAATGCAAAAAGTCATGGAGAATCATTATAGTTACCAAGCAGTTGTGAAACATAGCTTCCTCCGTTGTCCCAGTGTTGGGGTTTATCTCATTGGGCTCAAAACACGTTCAAAAGATTTTTCCATTACTCAAAAAGGTGTTTTATAGAATAAAATAATATTACAGTGGATTGCAACAGATATAGATGTTACAGAACCACTGTTACAAAGGAATAAGACTGTAGATGAACGATAGTTCTATGGTGTAGCAACTGTCTGTGTTGGTCAATGTTCTTCGTATCCTTCTTCTTCAGCAGCAGGAGGAAATTGACTGCAGCTCCGTGAACTTCTTTTCTCCGCCTTTGTTCGGTCCCAATCAACCCCCCAACTCTCGACTACTTACTTTGACTCCAACCCAGGCAATATATACACAGCAAAATCCCAAAATCCCGAAAAATCTTCCACTTTCCTCCACCAAAAGTCTCGGATTTTTTTTTCTCTTTTTATCCTTCTGCGCGTCTCTGTTTCAGTCCAAACTCCTCTAAATTATATTTTGTATTCATAGGAACAAATCTCCAGGGAATATATTCCTTTTCCCTCACGCCATTTCCATATATAACTCGAAAAATATTCCTAGAATAAACCTTCACCTCTGTTTAATCGGGAATGCACCGAGATCACGTTTTTCTTCAAAACCAAACTCCTCGCGTCCCTGCTTCACCGCAACAAGCCAAGACCAATCCAAATCCATGAAAACTCCAACAAAATCGCACCCAAAACTCCCAAATATAAATCCAAAATATATTTCCCTATTTTATAAAGAGTGAATGGAAACTTCGTTTTCTTTTGCATCCAAGACTATTACCCTTCCTGTAACACGTCACTCCTAATCAAATCCTGGTCAAAACTCTGGCTATATCTCCTCCAATCCTTGCCTGAAATTCACGCTGTCAATGAATATTTTCCCCGTCAAAAATGGTTTGCCCAAATGAACAATCCATCCCAAGTTGATCAAATATATCATGCACATCAAGCCTGTTTATGCCTAACAGATCAATCCCGATCAAAATCAGTAATTGAATCTCCTTAAAAATCATCCAAAAATCCAACCCTAATTCTGGTTTCGCTGCAACAATTTTTCCCGCCAAAACCTGAATTCGAATTGTTGAAGATGACCTCCCCCTATCCGGACCAGGGGTGCGAATAATAGGTAAGGTGTAAATAGAAATTAGGGTACCCCTTATCAGTGGAGTACCCCTTAGTAATTGAGATGCCCCTTATCCAAACTGAGAGTCCGAATAGTAAGTATCCTCCAGGTGCATTTATCAACTTTTCGAGCCGATTTCTCCACACACGTTTATTTCTCCAAAAACACCTGCAAAGACATAAAATACCAAAATAAGCGCAAAATCGAGTACTAACATTACAAAAAATTGAGACTAATATAGACACATAAATGCGTCTATCAAATACCCCCAAACTTATTATTTGCTAGTCCCGAGCAAATCAAATCTAAAAAAATAAAATCCTAACTCACTGTCGCAGGCATCGTCAGTTGCATTTAGCGTATGAAACAAGACTTTAAACCCCTAGGTGTCCCTACTGGCCTAGTTATAGTCTCGGGAAGGTTTACAAGAGATATACCGACAAAACCTTTACTCAAGACCCTAGTTATTTACGCAGAACCTTGGGAGGCACTAAAGGAGGAAGTACCCTGATGCGAAATTCCAATTGATGTACACGAGTTTGCACTCAAGCATACTAAAATTCATATATAAGTGATAGAACTCTACTCAGATAGTCGCACTATGAACATCAATATCCGGAGTCAAACTAATCACATGGGTAGATCAAGAAGATGGATATAGAGAAAAACATAGATGGTTTTGATGTTGACTAGGTGAACGGTGTTTCTCATATCTGTCTGAAGGCCACTTCCAAAATGAACCTATCCTAATGGACTGAGATACTAGTCTGACTAATATCAACACAACTGGCATATATACAGGGAACCAGTGGTCGATAATCCTAACTCTAGGTCAACACAACTGGCATATACAAGGGTACCAGTGGTCGACTTTATTGAATTTATTCTGGCTGGTCTAGTCTCAATTTCTCTCTCTCTCTCTCTTTTTTTTTTCTTTTTTTTTTGTATCTCAATCACTCTATTTTACTCTAGCAATGGTAACAACTTGAATCGTGTGGCCCACCTAATCACTTAGAGAAACATATTTTAAAAAGAAAACAAAATAAAAACAGAACTGAAAAGGACTCAGCGAGATATGGCGAAATTACCATGTTATTTCTAACACCTGAGCTTTGTGCTTTTACGAATAGACTCTTTAGATGTTTCCATCTAATCAGATTGGTTCCTCAACTCCTACAACCAAGATGCTTCCATCCACTTAGATTGGTTAGTGCCATCTTTAATAAGCATAAATTTCTAGGCTCTGGAGTTTATTTGTTGCAACTAAAAAGTTTCTCCCATGCCCCCAAACTTAAATCTAACATTGTCCTCAATGTTCTAAAGATAAAATTAAAGCATGAACAATCCATCCAATATATCATGCATATCAAGCCTTTTTAGGCCTAACAAATCAATCCCGATCAAAATCAGTAATTGAATCTCCTTAAAAATCATCCAAAAATCCAACCCTAATTCTGGTTTCGCTGCAACAATTTTCCCGCCAAAACCTGAATTCGAATTGTTGAAGATGACCTCCCCTATCCGTACCAGGGGTGCGAATAGCAGCTGAGGTGTAAATAGCAATTAGGGTATCCCTTATCAGTGAAGTACCCCTTAGTAATTGAGATGTCCCTTATCCAAACTGAGAGTCCGAATAGTAAGCATCCCCCAGGTGCCTTTATCAACTTTTCGAGCCGATTTCTCCACACATGTTTATTTATCCAAAACACCTACAAAGACATAAAATACGAAAATAAGCGCAAAATCGAGTACTAACATTACAGAGAGTTGAGACTAATATAGACACATAAATGCGTCTATCATCTGGATCCAACTTAATTAGCTTTTTTTATCTTTTGATAGACATCTTATTGCTAGTCTTATAGGTCGACAAGCTATCATTTGGTGGTCTTCTTCAAGATCTGAATCTGTTAGTTTGTAGACCTAGATCTAGTTATCTTGATAATCTAGTATTGGTTGATCTAATCCAAACAAAGGAGTTTATTAAATTGAACGGAAGAGCCTTTGTTTGACTCAACACAAATCTCAGATTTACTTCTTGAGATTGAGAGAACAATTATCGAAAACAGATTAGTCTTTTATTGTTTCAGAATATGATCCAAAGGAGTTGAGTTCAAGAAGTCTTCACGAATAGTGAAGCAACTTAAGAAAGTGGACTCTATCTTAGGATTCACATGCATTGTCCAGATTGGTTGTAGGTGCAGGGATACTAAGGAAATTTTTAAGTAAGGGTAGTATACTTGGTCTTAATTATACGAAGTTGGTAGTTGTCTTTGTATTCAAAACTGAACTAGGTCCCGAGGTTTTTCTGCATTTACGGGTTCCTCGTAAAAAAAATCTTGTTGTGTGCTTTTACTTTACTTTTCACATTATAATTATTGCTTTAGTTATAATAAAGTAATCACACTTGTACGTTAATCAAAACACTTGGGTTGATCCCTATAGTTAGGTTCGGTTACGATACTTATTATATATACCAAGTGTATACCTTGTGGTTGTTATTTTCTTGACAGTCTATATCTATATTGGATAAAATATTAAAAGTGCCGAATCTTTCCGCTTTAATAATACAATGCACAAAATATTAAAAATTCTGCCTCAGAAACCCTAATATTGTTATTATATACTACTACCGCCATGATATTACAGAACTGCGATTCACCCCTTGTGAAGATACAAATTTCTTATGATTCCGATACTGATCAGAGATACGTGATTTTCGATGTGATTTTACGAATATGACCTTCGTCAAAAATCAACCATCAACAATAACCAAAATTCTTTACCAAATAATTAGGTAAATTCAACCAATAACAAAACAAGGAAGACGAGAAACTTACTACTACTAGGATTTAAACAAACCCTAAAAACCCTTTGAAGAGATGTAGGATGCGGTGGATAAATCTTCACCAACCAAACCGGTTTTTCGCTAGAACACCCTTCTTTTCCAAGCTCACAAAATCTTCACCAAAAATCCCTAATGACGGTTGCACTTCTTTTCTCTTTTCTTCTTGTTTTTCTTCATGGCACAAAACACCTTTCTCTGTTTTTGGTCGCGGCTATGCACACTTGTTCTCACGGACAAGAGGTTTATATATAAAAACCTATTTTCTTTTCTAACTTAACCTAACAAGGCAGCTCCCCCCTGTTTGAGGATGAAAACGGTTTCTGCTGAATTTGGTAATTTCGGGTATGTGGGTGAGAAACAAGTCTAAACCCTAAACAATGTACTTCAAGGGAGTACTTTAGATTCGAGAGATCAATCTGTGCAAATCCGTCCTAAACCAAGAAATGGACGTTCCATACTTGCTTCGGTCACAAAGTGAATGAGAAGGGTTGGTTTTGGGGAGGGAAGCGAAGAGAGTGTTGAGACCAGAATAATTGATTCTGGAAGAGTAGTTGTTTCACGACTTGTATCAGAAAGTGGGAAGCTAACAGATGGAAATCTAGCAAATGTTTTTTGAGTGTTGTATGCTCATCGCCTGAACTTGTTGTTCGGTGGAAATAGGTAAGGCCTATTTATACAAGTCGAAGTGAAACGTACTCTGGTCTCATTAAGAAATGGAAAACGGGTGAGTAAATGGTAGGAGGTGGTAACCGGTAACGCCTGGAATTGATGTTCCATAAAAGAAAGCGTCTCACCATTACTCCCTGTATTTACTAACCGCCTCATCCTTATAACACTGTCTTATAACGGGCGTAGTGTACGCCGCACGCTGTAAACCGCCAAACCAATACCCAATGAGCATCCCCCAGTTTGTGACATGTGTTGATGTCTCGAGTGTTTTCGTGGAAAACATGTAGCATGTTGTTGTTGTTTGGCAAGTTGAACTTGGGAGACTTGCCGGCTCGGTGGTGACCTTCGACGATTGGGATTTTGCATCTTGAGAGGAAGGGTAGATGTTGATAATTGCAACCCTTCGTTTGGTAGCCAGTGGCATGAAAGCATGGCCGGTATGGATTTAATACGGCCTAGTTCAGGTGTGGCCAAAGTTAGAGTTTTGGCTTTGTTTGGGCGCGACTAGGGCTTGGTGTCAGGCTAAAGGTTGCCAAGCGTCAGCTGGTAACCTTGGACGGCTAAGATCTGCATCTTAGATGGAAAAGTGGTTGTTGATTGTTGCAGGCCTTCGTTTTGGCAGCCGTAAAGGGAAGGTCGGCATGGTATGGCTTGGGTGCGGCAAGGTGGCTAGCATGGCATGACATTGGCACATGTGGCATGGTCGGCATGCCTTGGCGCGGTTTGGGCGTGGCCAAAACTAGGGTTTTGGCGTTGGGCCAAAGGTTACCATGCGTTGGTTGGCGACCTTGGACGGCTAAGATTTGCATCTTAGATGGAAGGATGGTCGTTGATCGTCGCAAGCCTTTGTTTTAGTAGTCGCAAAGGGAAGGCCGACATGGTATGGTGCGGCAAGGTGGCTGGGATGGCATGCCATTGGCACATGTGGCATGGTCGGCATGCCTTGGCGCGGTTTGGGCGTGACCAAAACTAGGGTTTTGGCGTTGGGCCAAAGGTTACCATGCGTTGGTTGGTGACCTTGGAAGGCTAAGATTTGCATCTAAGATGGAAGGGTGGTCGTTGATTGTCGCACGCCTTCGTTTTGGCAGCCGTGAGGGGAAGGCCGGCATGGCATGGCTTAGGTGGTGGGCCTGGGAAAGCGTATAAAATTGAAGTGAAATGAAAACAGGCCTACAGTAATACCGCAAGTGCACGGTCGTCAGTTGTAGCTCGTGCAAGTACGGGTCGAATCCACAGGGACTGGGTGTGTTTGGAGTGTGTAGCTATTTTGGGCTTCTAAGTTGCTATTGGGCTTTGGTAACTTCTAGGCACAGTGGGCTTGGCTTTGGTTTTGAAGTGCACTGGGCTCTTGATTGAGTTTGTGCTTTGGCTTTATTCTATAAGAATGAACTGGGCTTTGGGCCTTTGGACTACAGATGGACTGAACTGAGCCTTGGGCACCCTAACAGTGGTCTGGGCTTTTGCTTCACCCTAGCAATGAGCTGGGCTTTTGGCCTTAACCTAACAGTCTACAATGACAAAGAAACAGAGAACAAACCAGGAAGGACAAAAAAACAATGGCAAAGAAAGAACAGTGAAGGTAAAGAAACAGTAGTGAAGAGTAACAAAGATATAGTGTATCAAAGAGTGACAGTGAAATGAAAACAGAAAAGAAACAGAGAAAGAAAACAGATGAAGTGAATAAGAAAACAGTGAGACAAAAACACTAAAGTGACAGTGGTAAAGACAATGAAACAATGGAAGCATATACAATGGCAGTGAAATGGTGATTGTTAACAGTGGCAAAGTGCCAACGAAGCAAAGTAAGTTACAAAAGAAAGTGGTAAAAGAAAGGTGGCAGTGAAGATGATGTGAAGCAATGGTATTGAAGTAAACCAAGGCTATGAGCCAAGGGCAGAGAGGAGGTTGCAGTTGTGGCTAAGCTAAGGCTTAGATTCCACCTTGTGTCCTAGCTAAACAATGCAAAAACTTAAGCATCCAACTAGAATGGGAAGAGAATCAGCTTGCTCACTGATTTGCCCCTAGCATTGACTGTCTTTTGAAAGAACAGTCAATCACAGGCATATCAGAGCACCAACTTCTTCCCATTACTCAAGCAAAACAGGCCTTCCTAGCAATTCATCATTCATTAGTGCACTAAGGTTTCATCTGAGCCTCAACAGTGAACTCAGAACATAATTAACACTACAATGGAACTAAACATGATTAACAGGAACAACACACATTTAAACAACACACATTTAACAGGAACAACACATTTAACAGGAACACATTTAGAATGGCAAAACAGTAACACACATGTAAACAACACACATTAACAGGAACAACACACATTTAACAGGAACAACACAACATTTAAACTACTAAACAGTGAATGAAAATTGCAAAACAAGAACCCTAAAAATTAACAGTGAAATTAAATTAACCCAATTAGGGGGTGTCTCGGCTAACCAAGAACAACCTTTAACATCCTACATCACTTCCCTTTTATAGCTTACAACAAAACCCTAAATTTCTACAAACCCTAATTTGAAAATCCCCAAATCAGCAGGATTAGGGTTTCGAGAATAACTAAATTTAACTCACCCTCTGATGCAAATAGACTCGACCCATGCTTCTTCTGACCTTCCTGATCCTCTCTCATGCTTCAATTGACGCCTCTGCTGCTCTAATTGTTCCCTAGTTCGAGTTATTTTACTCACCCCAAAACCTAGGGTTTCAGTGGTTGTGAGATGGGGAAAATAACTAGGCTAGGGAGATGGGTTTGAGGTGGTGTCGGGGTATGGAGATGGTAGTGAGGCAGAGGGTGGCAGTGGACATGGAAGAGAGGCAGGAGCAGAGCTCGACTGCAACTGTCGGGGGAAGAAGAAAGATTTTGGGGAAAAAAGATTTGGGGAAGAAGAACTTGTTTGGGTGAAGTCGATGGTTTTGGATGCTAGGGTGTTGAGCGGGTGTAGCTAACTTTGATGATATGCGACAAGGAGCGATGGATGGGAAGATGGTAGGTGGATCCAACGGCGATACGGAGGTAAGCGTGGAGCGACCGTCGGATGAAGGGATGTAGCAAAACGGACGACCCAAGATGGAGATGGGCGTTGCGATGTAAAGCGGGGGCTTCGGAGTTTGATGTGCGATGATGGAGCGACCGTAGGATGCTGAAATGCTTCGATCTGACGGCTGAAATCCGAGACGGGCTTGGATAGTGGAAATGTGTTTGAGTAAGGGTTTTGGGCCTTGGGTATGCCAAGCCCATATCTTCTTTAAGGACAATTCTTCTTCTTCAAGCCCACTTCTAGCCTTTTGGTCTTGTGCACAACATTCTTCGCGGCTTCCTTGTGTAATTCCTCCCGGCTTTTCACTACTTTTCTGCTCTTTTCCGCTCTGCTATTCATCCAAACTTTATTTATTACCTAAAAATGCAAAATTAAGTAAGAAAAATATTTATTCTTGAAAACAATGAAAATACAGAATATGGGATAAAATGTAGAATTAATGCACAAAAGATGAGTTAAATGCCAAGAAAAATATATAGAAATATGCACTTTTTAGCACTCATGAAATACCCCCAAACCTGAATTTTACTTGTCCTCAAGTAAAACAAAACTAAGGAAATCCTACCTATACCACTGTCGCTGGTCTCTCGAATGCATTTAGCGTATGCACTAAGCCTTTTAAACCACTAAGTGTCCCTAGTGGACGAGTTGAAGTCTCGTGAAGGTTTGCTTAGAACGTACCTACAAAGTTCTAGGTCAAAATATAAGCTCAGATTCCATCAAATGTGACATGTGCAAGTCAGTTAAGCTCACAGCAAAATGGAGATGTCAATCTAGCTATCGAAGGCACAATCCTAGCACTGATAACAAATAAGGACATGTGATAAGAGTGTAAAGTGTATCTACACATGTGTAAAGAAAGATCGGATGTTATGACTACTAATCACCAAGAGATAGTTTCTCAGGCTAAGAACCAAGGTCGAAATCTAGCTAGCTGTCCGGACTTTACGAGAATTGTGAATGAGTTGGAGGTGTTTCACAATTACTCGCGTTGTACATCAATGGCATACACCCTCCTTGCTTATTACAAAGAAACAACAAAATGACTATTTACATGACTCTTATTTACATTGACTACTCTCTTTTTATTTTTGGAACAAGAGAGAATGGAATTGATAAATACTTGATTTTTTGTATTTTTCTGATTTTTTTTTTTCTGATTTTTTTTTTTTGATAAAGAAACACTTTTGATACATATACAAAAGGAAACAAAAGATTACATGACACTTTGCAAGAGGTAGCCCTTTTTGATGCACCCAGTTAAATTCGATGGTTGTTTTTCTTAATGTAACCTCCACCTTCTATCCCAACCAACCAAAGAACAAGCTAGTCAAGTTTCGTTCAGTATTCTAAAGTGATTGGCAATCGTGACTTCCTATCAAACACCTTGAAGATCGAGGCTATACATGTATTGGTAGATCGTGCGCGTGCAAATTTCTTATCACTATGTGAATTGTGCTAGAATCAGGGTGCCTAAATATCTAGACTAAGACTCCTAATAATTACATATTTGCACAAGAGTCAACATTTCAAGGTAAATGAGCTCCATTTTTATGTTTTTTTTTCAATTTTTTTTCAATTTTTTTTTTATGAATTTTTTTTTCGATTTTTTCAAAAGAAGAAGGAGTTCGATTTCAATTATAGCATATTATCGTGGTATCTACTCTATACCCCCAAACCTAAACTAAACATTGTCCTCAATGTTTCAAAATATGGAAAGAATTATAAAACAATATATGAAGAGGATCATGTTGAGTAGAGAAAAAGGAAAGAGAATACCCGATTTCGGCGAAAGCAGAATTAAAACTCCGTTATCCAAGGCAAAACTCCAACATATTCGGAGTCACAATGGATGAGCACAAAATATATACAAAAGGAAATTGAACTAACACATTATCTACAAGAAAATTTGGTTTTTAATGGGATTGGACTTTTTGGGAAAAATTTGGTTTTGTCGGGAGACATTTGGTTTTGATGGGAAAAAGAAAAATTTTGGTTTTTAGGGAAACATTTGGAAAACTTTGGTTTTTATGGGAGAAAAACATTTGGTTTTTAATGGGATAAGGAGACCAAGCCCACTGTTGGGTTTTGCGAAGCCCAGCTGCGTTTTTGAAAAACAGGCCCACTGCTGGTGAGTAAAGCTCACTGTTGGTTTTGTGTTTGCTTTGGCTCAGCTGGTTTGAAAACGTTTGGTGAAACTGAGTCCAAAATCTCGGCCTAGAATTTGGGTACTCGGCCCACTAACGAGTTAACCTAGCGTGATCGGTTACAAGCTCAGCTGGGTTTAAAAACCCAGAATACAAAATACAAGTCCAAATTAAACAAGCTCACAAAAATTAAATACAAGCCCACAAATTAAACAAACAAGCCCACAAAAATTAATTACAAACCCAACAAAAAATAAAAAGCCCAAAAATTGGCTTTAATATTACAAGCCCACAATTAAAAATTGGAAGCCCACAATCCGGGTTCTCTTAAATGGGTTACCTTTTAAGCACAGCCCAGCTGCTCTGATATTGTTGCAAAAACCCAGTTGGGCTTTGGTTCTTTTCCTTGGTGGCGTCCCAGCAGAGGAAAAACTGGTTCAGAACAACAGGTCCAACAGCAAATGAAGTGAAGCAGATGCAGATGCAAATGCAAATGCTATGCAGTGAAATGCAAAAATAGCTAATAAAACTACAATAAAAACACAACACCAATCCCCGGCAGCGGCGCCAAAAACTTGGTGGACCCGGGAAAGCGTATAAAATTGAAGCGAAATGAAACGGGCCTACAGTAATACCGCAAGTGCACGGTCGTCAGTTGTAGCTCGTGCAAGTACGGGTCGATCCACAGAGACTGGGGGTGTTTGGAGTTTCTAGCTATTTGGGTTCTAAATTGCTATTGGGCTTCTAATTGTGCTTTGGGCTTATTCTATAAGAATGAACTGGGCTTTGGGCCTTTGGACTACAGATGGACTGAACTGAGCCTTGGGCACCCTAACAGTGGTCTGGGCTTTTGCTTCACCCTAGCAATGAGCTTGGGTTTGGTAACAGTGAACTGGGCTCAATGTAACAGTGAGCTTTGGAGCAGCAGCAGACAAGGCTGGGCTGGAGAAGAAGCAGCAGCAGCAGTGGTGGCTTCAGCAGCAGCAGAAGCAGTGCACAGCATCAGCACAACAACAGCAAGTAGTAGCAGCGGCAGAACAAGGCAGTGAATGCAGTAACAAGAACAGGAGAAACACAAGAGAAGAAAGAGCAAATAGTGGCAGTGAAACTGTGATATTTACAAAGCAATGAAGATGGTAGTGAAATAATGAGGCAATGGATGATAAAACAATAAACACAAGGTAACAGTGAAGTAAATGTGACAGTACAATGAAACTACAAGCAGAGAACAATGGAACCAAGGCCTAAGCCAAGGGCAGTGGAGATGGTGAAGGTTAACAGTGGAAAAGTGCCAACGAAGCAAAGTAAGTTACAAAAGAAAGTGGTAAAAGAAAGGTGGCAGTGAAGATGATGTGAAGCAATGGTATTGAAGTAAACCAAGGCTATGAGCCAAGGGCAGAGAGGAGGTTGCAGTTGTGGCTAAGCTAAGGCTTAGAATCCACCTTGTGTCCTAGCTAAACAATGCAAAAACTTAAGCATCCAACTAGAATGGGAAGAGAATCAGCTTGCTCACTGATTTTCCCCTAGCATTGACTGTCTTTTGAAAGCACAGTCAATCACAGGCATATCAGAGCACCAACTTCTTCCCATTACTCAAGCAAAACAGGCCTTCCTAGCAATTCATCATTCATTAGTGCACTAAGGTTTCATCTGAGCCTCAACAGTGAACTCAGAACATAATTAACACTACAATGGAACTAAACATGATTAACAGGAACAACACACATTTAAACTACAATGGCAAAACAGTAACACACATTTAAACAACACATTTAAACAACACACATTTAAACAACACACATTTAACAGGAACAACACAACATTTAAACTACTAAACAGTGAATGAAAATTGCAAAAGAAGAACCCTAAAAATTAACAGTGAAATTAAATTAACATTGAGAATTAAATTAACCCAATTAGGGGGTTTCTCGGCTAACCAAGAACAACCTTTAACATCCTACATCACTTCCCTTTTATAGCTTACAACAAAACCCTAAATTTCTACAAACCCTAATTTGAAAATCCCCAAATCAGCAGGATTAGGGTTTCGAGAATAACTAAAATTAACTCACCCTCTGATGCAAATAGACTCGACCCATGCTTCTTCTGACCTTCCTGCTCCTCTCTCATGCTTCAATTGACGCCTCTGCTGCTCTAATTGTTCCCTAGTTCGAGTTATTTTACTTACCCCAAAACCTAGGGTTTCAGTGGTTGTGAGATGGGGAAAATAACTAGGCTAGGGAGATGGGTTTGAGGTGGTGTCGGGGTATGGAGATGGTAGTGAGGCAGAGGGTGGCAGTGGACATGGAAGAGAGGCAGGAGCAGAGCTCGACTGCAACTGTCGGGGGAAGAAGAAAGATTTTGGGGAAAAAAGATTTGGGGAAGAAGAACTTGTTTGGGTGAAGTCGATGGTTTTGGATGCTAGGGTGTTGAGCGGGTGTAGCGAACTTTGATGATCTGCGACAAGGAGCGATGGATGGGAAGATGGTAGGTGGATCCAACGGCGATACGGAGGTAAGCGTGGAGCGACCGTCGGATGAAGGGATGTAGCAAAACGGACGACCCAAGATGGAGATGGGCGTTGTGATGTAAAGCGGGGGCTTCGGAGTTTGATGTGCGATGATGGAGCGACCGTAGGATGCTGAAATGCTTCGATCTGACGGCTGAAATCCGAGACGGGCTTGGATATAGAAAATGGGTTTGGGAAATGAGTTTGGGCTTGGAAAACCTTGAGCCCACTTCTTCTTTAAGAACAACTTTCTTCTTCTTGAGCCCATTTCCAGCTTTTTGGACGTGCGCTCCATTCTTTGCGGCTTCCTTGCGTAATTTCTCCCGGCTTTTCACCACTTTTCTGCTCTTTTTGCTCCGCAACTCATCCAATCTTTATTTATTACATAAAAATGCAAAATTAAGTAAGAAAAATATTTATTCTTGAAAACAATGAAAATACAGAATATGGGATAAAATGTAGAATTAATGCACAAAAGATGAGTTAAATGCCAAGAAAAATATATAGAAATATGCACTTTTTAGCACTCATCAAATACCCCCAAACCTGAATTTTACTTGTCCTCAAGTAAAACAAAACTAAGGAAATCCTACCTATACCACTGACGCTGGTCTCTCGAATGCATTTAGCGTATGCACTAAGCCTTTTAAACCACTAAGTGTCCCTAGTGGACGAGTGAAGTCTCGTGAAGGTTTGCTTAGAACGTACCTACAAAGTTCTAGGTCAAAATATAAGCTCATATTCCATCAAATGTGACATGTGCAAAACAGTTTAAGCTCACAACAAAATGGAGATGTCAATCTAGCTATGTAAGGCACAATCCTAGCACTGATAACAAATAAAGACATGTGATAAGAGTGTAAAGTGTATCTACACATGTGTAAAGAAAGATCGGATGTTATGACTACTAATCACCAAGAGATAGTTTCTCAGGCTAAGAACCGAGGTCGAAATCTAGCTAGCTGTCCGGACTTTACGAGAATTGTGAATGAGTTGGAGGTATTTCACAATTACTCGCGTTGTACATCAATGGCATACACCCTTCCTTGCTTATTACAATGAAACAACAAAATGACTCTTTACATGACTCTTATTTACATTGACTACTCTCTTTTATTTTTGGAACAAGAGAGGATGGAATTGATAAATACTTGATTTTTTTTTTATTTTTTTTTTTTGATAAGGAAACAGTTGATACAAATACAAAAGGAAACAAAAAATTACATGACTCTTAGCAAGAGGTAGCCCTTTTTGATGCACCCAGTTAAATTCGATGGTTGTCTTTCTTAATGTAACCTCCACCTTCTATCCCAACCAACCAAAGAACAAGCTAGTCAAGTTTCGTTCAGTATTCTAAAGTGATTGGCAATCGTGACTTCCTATCAAACACCTTGAAGATCGAGGCTATACATGTATTGGTAGATCGTGCGCGTGCAAATTTCTTATCACTATGTGAATTGTGCTAGAATCAGGGTGCCTAAATATCTAGACTAAGACTCCTAATAATTACATATTTGCACAAGAGTCAACATTTCAAGGTAAATGAGCTCCATTTTTTATGTTTGTTTTTTTTTCAATTTTTAATTTTTTTTTTTCATTTTTTCATTTTTTTTTTTTTTTTTTCAAAAAGAAGGAGTTCTTGTTTTCAATTATGGCATATTATCAAAGTATCTACTTTTCACCCCCAAACCTAAACTAAACATTGTCCTCAATGTTTCAAAATATGAACAAAATTATAATACAACATATGAAGAGGATCATGTTGAGTAGAGAAAAAGGAAAGAGAATACCCGATTTCGGCGAAAGTAATATTAGAACTCCATTATTCAAGGCAAGAATCCAACATATGTCAGCCGAGATCATATTGGATTAGCAAAATATATACAAAAGGAACAAAAAGGTTTTTAAGAAATTTTATCTACTGGATTATATACAAAAAATTCACCATACACTAACAATCTAAAGAGTTGAGGATCAACCCAAAAGACAAAGTGTAGAGGTTTCAACAACTTCACACAATAATAATATGATAGGCATGCAAGTGAAGCTGTGAAACAAAATGAGCTACCCCCAAACCTGGATTTTTCAACGGATAAAATTTTGGAAACAAAATCTCGCAGTTTTGGGGGTTCATCATGCACAAGGTCTAGCTCGAAATGAACTGTGCTAGGGACGGGAAAACATGCTAATTCCAACTGTGGTTCCTCAGATGTATTATACTTAGAATCAAAATAGTCCAAGAGGACTTGGGAAGCACACAGTTCCAAACCTAGGTTGGGCATTCTCAGAAAAATTGGTTTGACAATATCGGTACAAACCAAATCTAGGTTGGATGGAAGGCCATCAGATTGTGACTCATGTAGGAAGATAGGCACATCATTACTAATCACATCAACATCTCCTAAGTCTTCTACACGTGTCACAACATGCTTACCATGCTCACACAAATCAGAATCATCAACATCATCAGAAGAATTATTCTCATGCATCGGCAAATCAGTGGAAACATCACAACGTGACCCAGGTAGAGAATCAGACACATCAAATATATTTTCATGCATATTAGTGTCTACAGAAGATTCAACTATTCCTATGTCATGCTCATCTTCACAGAATAATTGTACGAATCCGATGTCAATATCAAAATCATATGAATTACAATGAGTATTAGAAAGAACAACATTCATGAAGGTCGAGGGCGAGAAGCCATATGTTTTTGAACCAACAGGTTCCACAATATTTTCATGTTCTTCTAACATATCATCATAATCATCATAATCATCATCATGGTAGCATGCATATTGGTCCTCATTAACAGTGGTGGTGTCATTAGTCGATTCATGTTCCTCTAAATTAGGTTCATATTCAACATTATTTACATGAATGGGACTAGACACTTCATTAGGGACAACATACATTTCCTCATGAATTTCCTCCTTTTGTAGGTGAAGCAAAATCTGATCTAAATATGCATGAATTCGTGATGTAGATCTATCATAGTCTTGCTTGCAGAGTCTTAAAGCTTCTGTGGTGGAGTCTAAATTCATGGGAGTACAAAATTCTTCATGTTCAAATTGTGGTGAATGGTAGATGTGTGCATGGTCATTAGGGTTTACAAAATATTGATCGCAACCCTCAAAGGATTGATTATGGTCCCAATGACTACCATTCTCACAATTTATGGGCATTTCATACCTTGGATTTTCTCTAGATTGCCTAAAATTATGCAAAATATGACAATTCTCAACAGGGTGGTCTAAACTACCACATGCGGGACATGCATAGATTTCAGGTTGCCTAAGAAAATTAGATGTGACAGATTCCTCATGTGATTGCATTTCTAAAGCTGTGATTCGAGCTTCTATTTGATCCATAAGTGATGATTGTGTGAGTGAGGCTCTAGCAGAATGTTCATTTTCACGTTGCGATGAATGATGCATGTGTGAATAGTTATTAGGGTTCATGTATTGAGGCTCGGGACTTTGAAAATGTCCATAATAATTCCTATAACTATTGACATCATGGAATGGGGGAGGATCACAATGTGAATTTGGCCCGTAAGCAAGTTCTCTAAGTGTTTTGTTTCCACTCCCCGAAGCAGGCCAATATCTAGACATGATTGGCTCAAAAGCTAAGTAACTATGTACAAAGCTCAGAATTTGGTTTTTAATGGGTTTGGATTTTTGGGAAAATTTTGGTTTTTAGGGAAACATTTGGAAAACTTTGGTTTTTATGGGAGAAAAACATTTGGTTTTTAATGGGATAAGGAGAAAGAAGAAAAATTTGGTTGTTAATGTGGGAGCAAAATAAAATTTGGTTTTAGAATTTGGGAGCAAGTAAATTTTTTTTTTTTTTTTTTTTTTTAAAAAAAAGAAAATAAAATTTGGTTTTTTGAATGGGAGCAAGCCCACTGTTGGTTTTGTGTTTGCTTTGGCTCAGCTGGTTTGAAAACGTTTGGTGAAACTGAGTCCAAAATCTCGGCCTAGAATTTGGGTACTCGGCCCACTAACGAGTTAACCTAGCGTGATCGGTTACAAGCTCAGCTGGGTTTAAAAACCCAGAATACAAAATACAAGTCCAAATTAAACAAGCTCACAAAAATTAAATACAAGCCCACAAATTAAACAAACAAGCCCACAAAAATTAATTACAAACCCAACAGAAAATAAAAAGCCCAAAAATTGGCTTTAATATTACAAGCCCACAATTAAAAATTGGAAGCCCACAATTCGGGTTCTCTTAAATGGGTTACCTTTTAAGCACAGCCCAGCTGCTCTGATATTGTTGCAAAAACCCAGTTGGGCTTTGGTTCTTCTCCTTGGTGGCGTCCCAGCAGAGGAAAAACTGGTTCAGAACAGCAGGTCCAACAACAAATGAAGTGAAGCAGATGCAGATGCAAATGCTATGCAGTGAAATGCAAAAATAGCTAATAAAACTACTAGAGAAACAAAACGAGTCCCCGGCAGCGGCTCCAAAAACTTGGTGGACCCGGGAAAGCGTATAAAATTGAAGCGAAATGAAACGGGCCTACAGTAATACCGCAAGTGCACGGTCGTCAGTTATAGCTCGTGCAAGTACGGGTCGATCCACAGAGACTGGGGGTGTTTGGAGTTTCTAGCTATTTGGGCTCTAAATTGCTATTGGGCTTCTAATTGTGCTTTGGGCTTAGTGGATTTTTGTAACAATGAAATGGTTTTGGGCTCAGTGGGCTTTTGGTCTTTTGATGTGAACTGGGCTTGGTAACAGTGAACTGGGCCTTAGGTTTTTGGAATGAACTGAGCCTTGGGCTCAGTTGGCTGGGCCTTTAGATTAGCTAGGCTTCTGAGCTATGAACTAGGCTTTAGGCCTTAACCTGGACTTTGAACCTGGGCTTTTAGCCTTTGGTTCTAAGCTAACTGTTTGGAGCAGCAGCAGACAAGGCTGGGCTGGAGAAGAAGCAGCAGCAGCAGTGGTGGCTTCAGCAGCAGCAGAAGCAGTGCACAGCAGCAGCAAAAGCAGTAGCAAGTAGTAGCAGCTGGGGGAGAACAAGGCAGCAGAGCACTAGGCAGTGAATGCAGTAACAAGAACAGGAGAAACAAAAGAGAAGAAAGAGCAAATAGTGGCAGTGAAACTGTGATATTTACAAATCAATGAAGATGGTAGTGAAATAATGAGATAATGGAAATGAAGCAAAGAGAAAGACCAAGGCAGTGAAGTAAATGTGACAGTGAAGCAAAGGTAACAGTGGCAGTTAACAGGAAACAAAGCCAAATAAACCAAGGCTGTTAGCCAAGGGCAGGGAGGAGTTTGCAGCTGTGGCTAAGCTAAGGCTTAGAATCCACCTTGTGTCCTAGCTAAACAATGCAATCCTAGATTTAAAAACTTAAGCATCCAACTAGAATGGGAAGAGAATCAGCTTGCTCACTGATTTGCCCCTAGCATTGACTGTCTTTTGAAAGCACAGTAAATCACAGGCATATCAGAGCACCAACTTCTTCCCATTACTCAAGCAAAACAGGCCTTCCTAGCAATTCATCATTCAATAGTGCACTAAGGTTTCATCTGAGCCTCAGCAGTGAACTCAGAACATAATTAACACTACAATGGAACTAAACATGATCATGTGAAATAACATAGCATTTAAACTACTAAACAGTGAATGAAAATTGTAAATGAAGAACCCTAAAAATTAATAGTGAAATCAAATTGACATTGAGAATTAAATTAACCCAATTAGGGGGTATCTCGGCTAACCAAGAACAACCTTTAACATCCTACATCAGTTCCTATTTATAGTTTACAACAAAATCCCTAATTTCACCAAACCCTAATTTGAAAATCCCCAAATCAGCAGGATTAGGGTTTCGAGAATAACTAAAATTAACTCACCCTCTGATGCAAATAGACTCGACCCATGCTTCTTCTGACCTTCCTGCTCCTCTCTCATGCTTCAATTGACGCCTCTGCTGCTCTAATTGTTCCCTAGTTCGAGTTATTTTACTCACCCCAAAACCTAGGGTTTCAGTGGTTGTGAGATGGGGAAAATAACTAGGCTAGGGAGATGGGTTTGAGGTGGTGTCGGGGTATGGAGATGGTAGTGAGGCAGAGGGTGGCAGTGGACATGGAAGAGAGGCAGGAGCAGAGCTCGACTGCAACTGTCGGGGGAAGAAGAAAGATTTTGGGTAAAAAAGATTTGGGGAAGAAGAACTTGTTTGGGTGAAGTCGATGGTTTTGGATGCTAGGGTGTTGAGCGGGTGTAGCTAACTTTGATGATATGCGACAAGGAGCGATGGATGGGAAGATGGTAGGTGGATCCAACGGCGATACGGAGGTAAGCGTGGAGCGACCGTCGGATGAAGGGATGTAGCAAAACGGACGACCCAAGATGGAGATGGGCGTTGCGATGTAAAGCGGGGGCTTCGGAGTTTGATGTGCGATGATGGAGCGACCGTAGGATGCTGAAATGCTTCGATCTGACGGCTGAAATCCGAGACGGGCTTGGATAGTGGAAATGTGTTTGAGTAAGGGTTTTGGGCCTTGGGTATGCCAAGCCCATATCTTCTTTAAGGACAATTCTTCTTCTTCAAGCCCACTTCTAGCCTTTTGGTCTTGTGCACAACATTCTTCGCGGCTTCCTTGTGTAATTCCTCCCGGCTTTTCACTACTTTTCTGCTCTTTTCCGCTCTGCTATTCATCCAAACTTTATTTATTACCTAAAAATGCAAAATTAAGTAAGAAAAATATTTATTCTTGAAAACAATGAAAATACATAATATGGGATAAAATGTAGAATTAATGCACAAAAGATGAGTTAAATGCCAAGAAAAATATATAAAAATATGCACTTTTTAGCACTCATCAAATACCCCCAAACCTGAATTTTACTTGTCCTCAAGTAAAACAAAACTAAGGAAATCCTACCTATACCACTGTCGCTGGTCTCTCGAATGCATTTAGCGTATGCACTAAGCCTTTTAAACCACTAAGTGTCCCTAGTGGACGAGTTGAAGTCTCGGGAAGGTTTGCTTAGAACGTACCTACAAAGTTCTAGGTCAAAATATAAGCTCAGATTCCATCAAATGTGACATGTGCAAGTCAGTTAAGCTCACAGCAAAATGGAGATGTCAATCTAGCTATCGAAGGCACAATCCTAGCACTGATAACAAATAAAGACATGTGATAAGAGTGTAAAGTGTATCTACACATGTGTAAAGAAAGATCTGAAGTTATGACTACTAATCACCAAGAGATAGTTTCTCAGGCTAAGAACCAAGGTCGAAATCTAGCTAGCTGTCCGGACTTTACGAGAATTGTGAATGAGTTGGAGGTATTTCACAATTACTCGCGTTGTACATCAATGGCATACACCCTCCTTGCTTATTACAATGAAACAACAAAATGACTATTTACATGACTCTTATTTACATTGACTACTCTCTTTTATTTTGGAACAAGAGAGGATGGAATTGATAAATACTTGATTTTTTTGTATTTTTCTGATATTTTTTTTTTTTTTTCACAAGAACTTGAAATTGATTTTTACATATGGTAGCTCTTTTGATACATAACAAAAAGAAACAAAAAATTACATGACACTTTGCAAGAGGTAGCCCTTTTTGATGCACCCAGTTAAATTCGATGGTTGTCTTTCTTAATGTAACCTCCACCTTCTATCCCAACCAACCAAAGAACAAGCTAGTCAAGTTTCGTTCAGTATTCTAAAGTGATTGGCAATCGTGACTTCCTATCAAACACCTTGAAGATCGAGGCCATACATGTATTGGTAGATCGTGCGCGTGCAAATTTCTTATCACTATGTGAATTGTGCTAGAATCAGGGTGCCTAAATATCTAGACTAAGACTCCTAATAATTACATATTTGCACAAGAGTCAACATTTCAAGGTAAATGAGCTCCATTTTTTATGTTTTTTTTTCTTTCAATTTTTAATTTTTAATATTTTTTTTTTTATTTTTATTTTTTTTAAAAAAGAAAATAAAATTTGGTTTTTGAATGGGAGCAAGCCCACTGTTTGGTTTTGTGTTTGCTTTGGCTCAGCTGGTTTGAAAACGTTTGGTGAAACTGAGTCCAAAATCTCGGCCTAGAATTTGGGTACTCGGCCCACTAACGAGTTAACCTAGCGTGATCGGTTACAAGCTCAGCTGGGTTTAAAAACCCAGAATACAAAATACAAGTCCAAATTAAACAAGCTCACAAAAATTAAATACAAGCCCACAAATTAAACAAACAAGCCCACAAAAATTAATTACAAACCCAACAGAAAATAAAAAGCCCAAAAATTGGCTTTAATATTACAAGCCCACAATTAAAAATTGGAAGCCCACAATTCGGGTTCTCTTAAATGGGTTACCTTTTAAGCACAGCCCAGCTGCTCTGATATTGTTGCAAAAACCCAGTTGGGCTTTGGTTCTTTTCCTTGGTGGCGTCCCAGCAGAGGAAAAACAGGTTCAGAACAGCAGGTCCAACAGCAAATGAAGTGAAGCAGATGCAGATGCAAATGCTATGTAGTGAAATGCAAAAATAGCTAATAAAACTACAAGAAAAACACAGCACCAATCCCCGGCAGCGGCGCCAAAAACTTGGTGGGCCCGGGAAAGCGTATAAAATTGAAGTGAAATGAAAACGGGCCTACAGTAATACCGCAAGTGCACGGTCGTCAGTTGTAGCTCGTGCAAGTACGGGTCGAATCCACAGGGACTGGGTGTGTTTGGAGTGTGTAGCTATTTTGGGCTTCTAAGTTGCTATTGGGCTTTGGTAACTTCTAGGCACAGTGGGCTTGGCTTTGGTTTTGAAGTGCACTGGGCTCTTGATTGAGTTTGTTCTTTGGCTTTATTCTATAAGAATGAACTGGGCTTTGGGCCTTTGGACTACAGATGGACTGAACTGAGCCTTGGGCACCCTAACAGTGGTCTGGGCTTTTGCTTCACCCTAGCAATGAGCTGGGCTTTTGGCCTTAACCTAACAGTCTACAATGACAAAGAAACAGAGAACAAACCAGGAAGGACAAAAAAACAATGGCAAAGAAAGAACAGTGAAGGTAAAGAAACAGTAGTGAAGAGTAACAAAGATATAGTGTATCAAAGAGTGACAGTGAAATGAAAACAGAAAAGAAACAGAGAAAGAAAACAGATGAAGTGAATAAGAAAACAGTGAGACAAAAACACTAAAGTGACAGTGGTAAAGACAATGAAACAATGGAAGCATATACAATGGCAGTGAAATGGTGATTGTTAACAGTGGCAAAATGCCAACGAAGCAAAGTAAGTTACAAAAGAAAGTGGTAAAAGAAAGGTGGCAGTGAAGATGATGTGAAGCAATGGTATTGAAGTAAACCAAGGCTATGAGCCAAGGGCAGAGAGGAGGTTGCAGTTGTGGCTAAGCTAAGGCTTAGAATCCACCTTGTGTCCTAGCTAAACAATGCAAAAACTTAAGCATCCAACTAGAATGGGAAGAGAATCAGCTTGCTCACTGATTTGCCCCTAGCATTGACTGTCTTTTGAAAGCACAGTCAATCACAGGCATATCAGAGCACCAACTTCTTCCCATTACTCAAGCAAAACAGGCCTTCCTAGCAATTCATCATTCATTAGTGCACTAAGGTTTCATCTGAGCCTCAACAGTGAACTCAGAACATAATTAACACTACAATGGAACTAAACATGATTAACAGGAACAACACACATTTAAACAACACACATTTAACAGGAACAACACATTTAACAGGAACACATTTAGAATGGCAAAA
>NC_039362.1:93127231-93127376 GCF_003573695.1 Papaver somniferum | reverse complement strand
AGGAACAACACAACATTTAAACTACTAAACAGTGAATGAAAATTGCAAAACAAGAACCCTAAAAATTAACAGTGAAATTAAATTAACCCAATTAGGGGGTGTCTCGGCTAACCAAGAACAACCTTTAACATCCTACATCACTTCC